>NC_088414.1:3479644-3542144 GCF_034236695.1 Oncorhynchus nerka | reverse complement strand
GCGGTCGGAGGCCGAGCAGTTGCCATACAAGGCAGTGATGCAACCAGTCAGAATGCTGGAATAACTATACATGAATAAACTACAAAAACAAGAAACGTGAAAACCCGAAACAGTCCCGTGTGGTACAAATACTGACACAGGAGACAATCACCCACAAAACCCAACACCAAACAGGCTACCTAAATATGGTTCCCAATCAGAGACAATGACTAACACCTGCCTCTTATTGAGAACCATATCAGGCCAAACACAGAAGCAGACAAACTAGACACACAACATAGAATGCACACTCAGATCACACCCTGACCAACCAAAACATAGAAACATACAAAGCAAACTATGGTCAGGGTGTGACAGTACCCCCCCCCCCCAAGGTGCGGACTCCGGCCGCAAAACCTAAACCTATTGGGGAGGGTCTGGGTGGGCATCTGTCCGCGGTGGCGGCTCTGGTGCTGGACGTGGCCCCCACTTCACCATAGTCTTAGGCCACCACATTGTCTGCTTCCGTGGCCTCCTAACCACGGCGACCCTTCTAAATGACCCCACTGGACTGAGGGGCAGCTCGGGACAGAGGGGCAGCTCGGGACAGAGGGGTAGCTCCGTACTGGCTGACGACTCTGGCAGATCCTGGCTGACTGGCGGCTCTGGCAGATCCTGGCTGACTGGCGGCTCTGGCAGATCCTGGCTGACTGGCGGCACTGGCAGATCATGGCTGACTGGCGGCACTGGCAGATCCTGGCTGACTGGCGGCACTGGCAGATCCTGGCTGACTGGCGGCACTGGCGGATCCTGGCTGACTGGCGGCACTGGCGGATCCTGGCTGACTGGCGGCACTGGCGGCTCCTGGCAGACTGGCGGCACTGGCGGCTCAGGACAGACGGGAGACTCTGATGGCGCTGGGCAGACGGGTAGCTCAGGCGGCGCTGGGCAGACTGGAGACTCCGGCAGCGCTGGAGAGGAGGAAGGCTCCGGCAGCGCTGCACGGAGGAGCTCTGGCGCCTCTGGACTGAGGGGCAGAAGCTCTGGCAGCGCCGGACAGGCAGGAGACTCCGGCAGCGCTGGAGAGGAGGAAGGCCAGCTTTTTCTCCTGCGAATGATGGGGATGATGGCCTCGTCGGGTGTCTGTAGTAAATCCCTCTCGTCTGACTCATGAAAGAAAAATGATTGGTCCAGTTCGAGATGAGTAATCGCTGTTCTGATGTCCAGAAGCTCTTTTCGGTCATAAGAGACAGTAGCAGCAACATTATGTACAGAATAAGTTATAAATGAATGTGAAAAAACAAACTAAATAGCACGGTTGGCTAAGAGTCCATAAACGTCAGCCATCCCCTCTGGCGCCATTCCATACTGCATTCTACATCCCACTGCCATAACAATCTCTTCCAAATCAGAAGCACATTCTGTCATGACTTCCGCCGAATTCGGTCCCTCTCCTTGTTCGGGCGGCGTTCGGCGGTCGACATCACCGGCCTTCTAGCCATCGCCAATCCACTTTTAATTTTCCTTTGTTTATCACACCTGGTGTCCCCCAATTACTTGTTCATTATTTAACCCTCTGTTCCCCCATGGCTTTTTGTGAGTGATTGTTTTGTATGTAGTAAGGTCCATTTATGTGGGCTCTCTTTTGTATTGCATTTGATTTATGTTGAGTATAGTAGTTTATTTACTCATATCTGCTGTCCTGCGTCTGACTCCTAACCAGCTACAGACAGACCTCATTGCACATTCTTTGTACCAGGAATGTTACTGTTGGAATGGTGCTGACAGCAGTGGATGATCTCTTGTACACATCAGTGATAAACTTTTCCGCAGTAGACAATAGCTCTATGTTCTCTCACTCTTACAGGTGAGGTCGGAAGTGTTCATATACTTAGGTTGGAGTCATTAAAACTTGTTTTTCAAACACTCCATACATTTCTTGTTAACAAATTATAGTTTTGGCAAGTCGGTTAGGACATCTACTTTGTGCATGACACAAGTATTTTTTCCAACAATTGTTTACAAACATATAATTTTATGTATCACCAGTGGGTCAGAAGTTTGCATACACTAAGTTGACTGTGCCTTTAAACAGCTTGGTAAATTCCAGAAAATGATATCGTGGCTTTAAAAGCTTCTGATAGGCTAATTGACATCACTTGAGTCATTTGGAGGTGTACCCATGGATGTATTTCAAGGCCTACCTTCAAACTCAGTGCCTCTTTGCTTGACATCATGGGAAAATCAAATGAAATCAGCCAAGACCTCAGCCAAGACCTCAGACCTTCACAAGTCTGGTTCATCCTTGGGAGCAATTTCCAAACACCTGAAGGTACCACGTTCATCTGTACAAACAATAGCACGCAAGTAAAAACACCATGGGACCATGCATCTGTCATACCGCTCAGGAAGGAGACACATTCGGTCTCCTAGAGATGAACGTACTTTGGTGCGACAAGTGCAAATCCCAAATCAACAATCAAAAGACCTTGTGAAGATGCTGGAGGAAACAGGTACAAAAGTATCTATATCCACAGTAAAACGAGTCCTATATCGACATAACTTGAAAGGCTGCTCAGCAAGGAAGAAGCCACTGTTCCAAAACCGCCATAAATAATCCAGACTACAGTTTGCAACTGCACATGGGGACAAAGATCGCACTTTTTGGAGAAATATCCTCTGGTCTGATGAAACAAAAATGGAACTGTTTGGCCATAATGACCATCGTTACGTTTGGAGGGAAAAGGGGGAGGCTTGCAAGCCAAAGAACACCATCCCAACCGTGAAGCATGGGGGTGGCAACATCATGTTGTGGGGTGCTTTGCTGCAGGAGGGACTGGTGCACTTCACAAAATAGATAGCATCATGAGGGAGGAAAATAATGTGGATATATTGAAGCATCATCTTAAGACATCAGTCAGGAAGTTAAAGCTTGGTCGCAAATGGGTCTTCCAAATGGACAATGACCCCAAGCATACTTCCAAAGTTGTGGTAAAATGGCTTAAGGACAACAAAGTCAAGGTATTGGAGTGGCCATCACAAAGCCCTGACCTAATTGAGTGTATGTAAACTTCTGACCAACTGGGAATGTGATGAAAGAAATACAAGCTGAAATTAATCATTCTCTCTACTATTATTCAGAAATTTCCCATTCTTAAAATGAAGTGGTGATCCTAACTGACCTAAAACGGGGAGTTTTTACTTAGATTAAATGTCAGGAATTGTGAAAAACTGAGTTGTATTTGGCTAAGGTGTATGTAAACTTCTGACTTCAACTGTATTTGATCTCCCAAACACTGTAATATGACTCCGTTATTTTTAGATATCACTCCATTGAAAGATGTATCAATCTCCCTATCACAGATCCATGTTAAAATTCACTTCCTCATCCTATCAATCACTGATATTTGCACCGGCATCAGAGTTTTGTGTGTAATGGACGGAGGTTGGTAGGGATCAGTAATGTCAGAGAGAGGCACTATTCCGCCGGTCTCTCTGTATCCCAGAAGGTCGCAGGCTCTCCTCCTCCCTTCCTTCTTTTCCCCTCTTCCATTCCTGCTCTGAGGGGAGGATGGAACTAATATGGCAAACTAATGATCGCAGAGAGAGAGACATATTCCCCCCTTTAGTAGTACCACCTCCTCCTTTATTTAACCTGTTTTCTATACAGTAGAATGCTTTACTTTCCAGTGGAATATTTGAATGTGTTGAATTGTAAAGGGTACAGTGCTGAATGTGTGTCCAAGCTAAAGCCCATATTTCTGTCATAACTTGTCATCATAAGCAAACAGGATTGTGGGCAGGGTGTGTGCTGTTTCTTGACAACATATGAAAAGCTGATGACTTGTCTGTCTGTTTTGTGCAGATGTGTTTTGGTGTGTGCGTGTGTACATGGGTACGTGCATTGTGTGTGTGTCAGTGTCTCTTCTCCTCTGGCTTTAATCATTTGTTGACCGAGGCCGTAGACAGAACCCAGTGTTGATCCACCCCTGCAGCTAGCCCACGCTAATCTGTGTGCGCTGTGTGTGCGTGTCTGTGTACGTGCATGTGTGTCCCGCTACGCTTACTAACGAGTCAAAGGAAATAGTCTCTCTGCACTGTAATGACAAAGAACATGTTGTCCCGACTGCTCAATCCAAAACAGAAAAAGTCATGCCACCCAAAACAATCTATGAGAGAAAGAAAGTGTAACAGCCAGAGCAGAAAAACTTCAGAGAAAGGCAAAAAGAAAAACCAGAAAGCTCATCGGCACAAGAAACTTCGACTTTGAGATATTTCAAATGTGTGTTTATTATTTTCATGGGGCAGGGGGGGTCACGATTGAATGCAGAATCACAGTTTGTTTGTTTATCTGTTTTAACACGAATTCCTCATTAAAACCGGTCTGAGACGGCAGGAGACCTTTGATAAGAAGCGGCACAGTGTTTGCTTTACTTCTTCCACCATGCTGTCTTCTGGCTCCGTCTGCTCAGCCTACTGTTTTTGTTGGCTACAGACACCAGGAGACTATTGATTTGGCTTGAAAACATGTATAATTTTTGTATAATTTTCATAAAATGATCATTATCTATGTGAAGATTTACAGTGCCTTGCGAAAGTATTCGGCCCCCTTGAACTTTGCGACCTTTTGCCACATTTCAGGCTTCAAACATAAAGATATAAAACTGTATTTTTTTGTGAAGAATCAACAACAAGTGGGACACAATCATGAAGTGGAACGACATTTATTGGATATTTCAAACTTTTTTAACAAATCAAAAACTGAAAAATTGGGCGTGATAAATTATTCAGCCCCCTTAAGTTAATACTTTGTAGCACCACCTTTTGCTGCGATTACAGCTGTAAGTCGCTTGGGGTATGTCTCTATCAGTTTTGCACATCGAGAGACTGACATTTTTTCCCATTCCTCCTTGCAAAACAGCTTGAGCTCAGTGAGGTTGGATGGAGAGCATTTGTGAACAGCAGTTTTCAGTTCTTTCCACAGATTCTCGATTGGATTCAGGTCTGGACTTTGACTTGGCCATTCTAACACCTGGATATGTTTATTTTTGAACCATTCCATTGTAGATTTTGCTTTATGTTTTGGATCATTGTCTTGTTGGAAGACAAATCTCCGTCCCAGTCTCAGGTCTTTTGCAGACTCCATCAGGTTTTCTTCCAGAATGGTCCTGTATTTCTTCCCATCAATTTTAACCATCTTCCCTGTCCCTGCTGAAGAAAAGCAGGCCCAAACCATGATGCTGCCACCACCATTTTTGACAGTGGGGATGGTGTGTTCAGGGTGATGAGCTGTGTTGCTTTTACGCCAAACATAACGTTTTGCATTGTTGCCAAAAAGTTCAATTTTGGTTTCATCTGACCAGAGCACCTTCTTCCACATGTTTGGTGTGTCTCCCAGGTGGCTTGTGGCAAACTTTAAACAACACTTTTTATGGATATCTTTAAGAAATGGCTTTCTTCTTGCCACTCTTCCATAAAGGCCAGATTTGTGCAATATACGACTGATTGTTGTCCTATGGACAGAGTCTCCCACCTCAGCTGTAGATCTCTGGAGTTCATCCAGAGTGATCATGGGCCTCTTGGCTGCATCTCTGATCAGTCTTCTCCTTGTATGAGCTGAAAGTTTAGAGGGACGGCCAGGTCTTGGTAGATTTGCAGTGGTCTGATACTCCTTCCATTTCAATATTATCGCTTGCACAGTGCTCCTTGGGATGTTTAAAGCTTGGGAAATCTTTTTGTATCCAAATCCAGCTTTAAACTTCTTCACAACAGTATCTCGGACCTGCCTGGTGTGTTCCTTGTTCTTCATGATGCTCTCTGCACTTTTAACGGACCTCTGAGACTATCACAGTGCAGGTGCATTGATACGGAGACTTGATTACACACAGGTATTTATCATCATTAGTCATTTAGGTCAACATTGGATCATTCAGAGATCCTCACTGAACTTCTGGAGAGAGTTTGCTGCACTGAAAGTAAAGGGGCTGAATAATTTTGCACGCCCAATTTTTCAGTTTTTGATTTGTTAAAAAAGTTTGAAATATCCAATAAATGTCGTTCCACTTCATGATTGTGTCCCACTTGTTGTTGATTCTTCACAAAAAAATACAGTTTTATATCTTTATGTTTGAAGCCTGAAATGTGGCAAAAGGTCGCAAAGTTCAAGGGGGCCGAATACTTTCGCAAGGCACTGTATAATTCCAACACCATTATAATCCACTGCATGAGAATATTAAGTGCTTGGTCAGGAGCTAAAAAGCCCAAAGGTTGGTGAAATAGAGTTACGAAACACTACCACCACCTCCCCCTTTGCCCTGGCCTCTCCTCTCTCTCACATAAAATGCTGATCCCTTTCATCAAATTACTTCACTGCAGCTGCACGTGTGTTTTGTGCATGTGCATGTGTGTGTGGACGTGTTTAACTAAACGTGTGGGAACCAGAAGTCCCCACAAGAATAGTAAACAAACAAAAATGTGACCAACTGGGAACACCACAAGGTCAAATGCTATTTCTAGGTTTAAGGTTAGAATCAGTGTTAGAATTAGTTTAGGTTTAGGGTTACGGTTAAGGTTAAGGTTAGGTTTTGGGGTTAAGGTTAGAGTTAGGGAAAACAGGGTTTTGAATGGGACTGAATTGTCCACACAGGTCCACTTGTTCAAACACTGGGGGCACCACAGACGGCATTATATCCAAAATGAGTTTGCTGATTAGGAACCTGTCCCCTCGCATCCGTGTATTCCAGGGATCCTGATTTATGAGGGCCCAACCCAGGAAATACCACAGACCTCAATCTCATTGGTCCTTTAAACTTTGGAGATTGATTACTTTGTTACTTCATTACGCTGGCTCAAGTCTCTCTCTTACACTCATTGTCTCTCTTTTTATATCACTCTCCTTCTCACTACTCTCTCCATTCGTCCCCAGTCTCCCCCTCTCCCTGTTTCTCTACCCTCTTTATCTACAACATACTCCTTCTCTTCACGCCTCACCGTCCATTATTTTCTTATTTCATTATTTTCTTATTTTCTTCAGCCTTCTGTTCCTTTCTTTCCTCTCTTTAGACAAATCTTTCTCTCCTCTGGTTTGAAACCTTCAACCACAAAGCTTGCTAACTTATAGATGCAGTCATGTTAGCTACAATGGCTATCGAACCAGGGAGCTTGCTAGTCCATCAGTTTCACCTGTTAACTGTGCATATGTAACAGACAGAGGTTTTAGTCCTTGTCTATCTGACCCTGCATTCGAACCCTTGTCAACAACAACTCAATTGTTGTTGTTGGGGTGGCAGGTAGCCTAGTGGTTAGAGCATTGGGTCAGTAACCGAGAGGTTGCTAGATCAAATCCCTGAGCTGACAAGGTAAACATCTGTTGTTCTGATAGTTAACCCACTGTTCCTAGGCCATCATTGTAAATAAGAATTTGTTCTTAACTGACTTTCCTAGTTAAAATAATTCAACCATACTGCTGACGGAGTAAGATGCTAGCTTGTGACAGTTGACATTTAGATCTCAGGGCGAGTGACGTCACCACACTAACCAATGCTTCAGTAACCTGCTAGCTCACATCTGCTTTTGTAAAGACTGACACTGGAGAAGAGAAGCAGGTACGGGGAGTCAACATTTAATTGGAACAGACATGAAAACCGGGTAATACACAGACGCGGGGAACGGAACTGGGGAACAGACAGATATAGGGGAGGTAATGATAGATTTGGGGGGAACCAGAAGCCACTTTGGGTTCATCCTCTGGTCATCTGCCACTGGTTGTTTCCCAAATGCCAGGATAATTAGGAATACTGGGGCCTTTGTTCTGTTCCTCCAGGCTATCTCTATCTCGGTGACACCAATCACATCTGATCTATGTAATGCCAGCTGTAGGTTTTTGTTTAATCATCAAGCCATCACTTAATCAGTTGCCAGCCCAAGCTCCATAAAGACTCCTCTCAGTTAACTCAGAAAGGGAGAGAGAGAGAGAGTCCTAAGAACCTTACTCTATTTCATAAAACAACCATTTGATGCATGAAGATAACATAATCTTGTAATCCTGCTACCACACTTCAATGACCTTGACTGCTGGCTTATCCTGGTGGATATATAAAGTAGGTGGGGTGATATAGAGTATGTGATGTGTAGATGAGGTGTTACATATTAAAGTAATGGTGAGATGGGAGTCATGGGAGGTTGACAAATTCAAAGGCATGTTAAGAAGTTAAGAAGTTCCTGGAGTCAAAAGACTCAAGAGACTTTTCTTGTTACAGCCTCGTGTGGCGAGCTTCTAGGTTCTCCTGTAATAGCACTGGTAGTCTCCTGTGACAGAGTGGTTCTGGGTACTGAGATTATGGCGTTGGTGACGGGAGCTTCAGTAGAGGTCACTGATTTGAGGTTGTGGAACAAGGATAGTCGTGCCTGGCTTGTTCTCTGCTGTGTGTCATTCATTTACATTTTGTGTTTTCTCATTATCCTAAAGTAAAAAATACCTGGTTGAGCTGAGTGGGTTATGAGAGTTAGTTAGAAACTATGCAGGTGTTTGTCACTGACCCACCTGAGTATATAAATAAATGAGCTACCCCATTAGATCTGATAGTGTCATCTGTGTGCATCTCAGCTACTTGCACTGTAGGTAGGAAGAGATCTCCATAGCCAGCAGTTCTACAGGAAAAATGCAGGTGGCTGGAAGGTAGTAAGACAAATGTGTTCCAGACTGGGGCAAATGTCAGTGCTTCATAACTGAAGAGTAATAACTAACTACAGCATGTGGTCCAGCTCCTTCTGCACTGTGCATAGACCGAGAGAGACACCGGGACACACTGTTTCAAAGGCTGATTCTTCTCCTCTTTTCTCACTCTGACTGACTTCTGCAGAGAGCAGGAAGAGAGGGAAAGAGAGAAGAGGTGTCTCACGTCAGACTTCTTTTCATCACGACACAGATTCATAGTGGGAGACAAAATGGTGTCCTCAGACTGATTTGGCAGCTTACATTGTTAGAGCTCAAACCACCTTTCTTTCTCTCTCTCTCCCTGGCCTTGGTATCTGGAATTTTCCTGAGCATATTTCTTCTTGACCAAAACTCTGGTTCCTCTCTCTAGTAAGTGCCTAAAATAGTTTTTCCTTGGTCTGGTCATGTGTTCAGGAAAACCTCCTGACCCCATCACCCTCTGGCTCTGAGTGAGCCCTACTCTGCATAGCGTTTTTTACATAATTGTTTACGTATGTAATTCTTATTATTATTTATTCAACTTTACATTTATTTATGTAGCCAAGTGCTAAACAGATAGCTTGTATTCATTACAGTATCGCCACAAAGACATAAACCCCAGCCATTTAAAAATGTGTCTTCAAATTTGACTTTAAACTCTAAACTTAACCCTAACCTTAACCACACTGCTAACCTTGTGCCTAACCCTAACCCTAACCTTAAAATAAGACCAAGTAGGAGGCCCCGGCCTCTGGGTCTTCTCCTGAGTCATGACAATTGGGCTGTATGTACAAATTATTTATGGATATTTTGGCCATTTGATTTATATCCAATATGGCCCTATGGAGCTGGTTGGTGGTCACTTAGGAAAACTAAGTATAAATCAGGGATGTAGTGCTGCCGGGCACACAGGAGCGACGAATCAATGTCTCGCAAGATCACCGAATGAATGATTCATTAGTATTCTGCATAACAGCCTGAATATAATAGCATACTAGAATGTTGCTGTCAGACCAAAAACACCACATTTCTTATGAGATCATAGGATAATTGTGCTCTGATGGAAACAATACAGGTAGGCTAGTCTGCTCAAAGAGTATTTCCTCACATCATTCGAGAAGATCTAAATGTATATTATATATTATATATATATATATATATAAATGGTTATGTTTGACATTCAGATGCAGCTTGGCCATTTCACCCGTAAAACAAGAAGAATTATCATTCACAATTGACTGTGATGGTCCATTTAAAAAAAAATTAGATAGGCGTAATTTGATGTTTGAGGGTATTAAAAATACAAACACTTATTCAAGTCAATGTGTGTAGGCATAGGCAGCTGTTAAATTTGGATGATGCGTTGGATGAAGCTAACATATGGAATTGTTTTAAGATGGTCATACCATGGATCATTTAGCTATTTGATGTTGAATAGATTTTTCTTTCTTTACAACAATAACCCACGCATTGAATATCATATTCATAAATGGCATAAAAGACAGTCAAAACATGAATCATAACAGTACGATTTTGAAGTGTCTTGTCCTATATCTAGGAGATACTGTATAAGAAAGCTCCGATTTTATTTTATTTATTTTTTTGGCACAAAACTACCTCAATACTGCCATTAATTTCTATGGGTAACCTTCAGACGAGTCCCGTGACACTTGTGGGGACTTAGACGCCATTGTGTTCATGAGAGTCTCCTCTTTCAACAGTGGGCTATTAGTTTGTAGATGAAACGGTTCAGACGCTACAAACAGAAGTTGGCACATCAGAGTTAACGTCTTCGGACGAATCCCGTGGGGCGTGTCGGGGCCGTAGAGCAAAACGGAGACAAAAATCGTGAGTCTCATCTTTTATATTAGTGTGAATGCCAAACTTTTTTGGACGCTACAGATGTTTTCAGGAGAAAAAATATTTTTGGGATGTGAACTAATATCTCTACCCTAAACTGACAGATAAGGATTTTTTTCTTATGTTACTCAGATTGACGCACGTGTGTCTTAAGTGTACTTTATGATCAGAATTATTGTCTATATTATCTGCGGGTAAATAACATTACAAAGTCATTTTGATAATGTTTGGGATGATTTGACCCTATTTTCTTCGAAAAGAAAACCCGAACGTTTTATTAAAATGGCCGGCACCGGTTAATTTACATGCTTCCGAGGCTGCCTCCAATCTTTTAAAATGATTCATTCTATATCTAGAGGACTCCTGGCAGCTCCAGGAGTGAGAAGTATCATTTTTGTCTTTATCTGTTGTTTTGGTAAGCAGTGGCTATATTGGATTGGCAGTGGTTTCACCTCAGTATGCTTCATTCTATATCAAACCCATTTTTATTGGTCACATACACATGGTTAGCAGATGTTAATGCGAGTGTAGCGAAATGTTTGTGCTTCTAGTTCCGACTATGCAGTAATACCTAACAAGTAATCTAACAATTTCACAACAACTACCTTATACACACAAGTGTAAAGAAATGAATAAGAATATGTACATATAAATATATGGATGAGCGATGGCCGAACGGCATAGACTAGATGCTGTAGATGGTATATATAGTATATATACAAATGAGATGAGTATGCAGTAGATGGTATAGAGTACAGTATATACATATGAGATGAGTAATGTAGGGTATGTAAACATTATATAAAGTGGCATTGTTTAAAGTGACTATTGATACATTTATTACATCCAATTTTTTATTATTAAAATGGCTAAAGATTTGAGTCAGTATGTTGGCAGCAGCCACTCAATGTTAGTGATAGCTGTTTAACAGTCTGATGGCCTTGAGATAGAAGCTGTTTTTCAATCTCCCGGTCTCAGCTTTGATGCACCTGTACTGACCTTGCCTTTTGGATGATAGCGGGGTGAACAGGCAGTGGCTCGGGTGGTTGTTGTCCTTGATGATCTTCTTGGCCTTACTGTGACATCGGGTGGTGTAGGTGTCCTGGAGGGCAGGTAGTTTGCGTTGTGCAGACCTCACTACCCTCTGGAGAGCCTTGCGGTTGTGGGCGGAGCAGTTGCCGTACCAGGTGGTGATGCAGCCCGACATGCTCTTGATTGTGCAGCTGTAAAGGTTTGTGAGTGTTTTTGGTGACAAGCCGAATTTCTTCAGCCTCCTGATTTTGAAGAGGAGCTGCTGCGCCTGTGGAGGGACCATTTCAGTTTGTCCGTGATGTGTACGCCGAGGAACTTAAAACTTTCCACCTTCTCCACTACTGTCCCGTCAATGTGGATAGGGGAGTGCTCCCTCTGCTGTTTCAAGTCCATGATCATCTCCTTTGTTGTGTTGACGTTGAGTGTGATAGCTAGAGAAGTCCTGATATTGCCAGGAGTGATAAGTATAATGTTTGGCTTTATCTGTTGTCTAGTACTGTCTTCTTACTAGCTGGGGCCATCTGCTTTAAGTGCAATGTGTCTTCCCAGTAGCCTTCTTGTTGTGTGAACTGCTGACTGCTATTAACTTGCAGATGGTTGTTGAAACAACCAGGATTAAGGGGCAATTAGCAAGGCAATTAGCAAGGCAATTAGCAAATAGTATTAGTACTTCAGTCTCTCCTGTTTTCTCAGCGGCGGCCAAGATAGTGGCGCTCTGGTCACAAAACGAATTCCTTCGTCAAAAGAAAGGCTGTTCTACCAAGTTACTTGAGGAAGGAAAGCGAGGAAGGCTCCACATCACTCTCTCACTTGATTATCTTACCTAGTTATTTTCAGATTCTCATTTTGCACTTTTGTAGCTTTGACAACTGTGGACAGTGCCTTCGGAAAGTATTCAGACTCTTTGACTTTTTCAACATTTTGTTACGTTACAGCCTTATTCTAAAATGGATTAAAGAAAATGTTTCCATCAGCAACAATACCCCATAATGACAAAATTAACAACTTTTTTAAAATTTTTGCAAATGTAATTAAATAAAAAGCAGATATGTTATTCACATAAGTATTCAGACCCTTTGCTATGAGACTCTAAATTGAGCTCAAGTGAACCTGTTTCCATTGATCATCCTTGAGATGTTTTTACAACTTGTGGTCAATTCAATTGATTGGACATGATTTGGTAAGGCACACACCTGCCTATATAAGGTACCACAGTTGACAGTACATGTCAGAAAAAACCAAGCCATGAGGTCGAATAAAGTTTCCGTAGAGCTCCGAGACAGGATTGTGTTGAGGCACAGATCTGGGGAAGGGTAACAAAAAATATCTGCAGCATTGAAGGTCCCAAGAACACAGTGGCCTACATTATTCTTAAATGGAAGAAGTTTGGAACCACCAAGACTCTTCCTAGAGCTGGCTGCCCGGCCAAACTGAGCAATCAGAGGAGAAGGGCCTTGGTCAGGGAGGTTACCAAGAACCCGATGGTCACTCTGACAGAGCTTCGGAGTTCCTCTAAGGATGTGAGAGAACCTTCCAGAAGGACAACAATCTCTGGAGCACTCCACCAATCAGGCCTTAATGGTAGAGTGGCCAGGCGGTAGCCACTCCTCAGTAAAAGGCACATGACAGCCTGCTTGGAGCTTGCCAAAAGGCAACTAAACACACTCAGACCATGAGAAACAAGATTCTCTGGTCTGATTGAACTCTTTGGCCTGAATGCCAAGCGTCACAGCTGGAGGAAATCCCTACGGTGAAGCATGGTCTTGGCAGCATCATCCTAATGGTATGTTTTTCAGCAACAGGTACTGGGAGACTAGTCAGGATCAAGGAAAACATTAATGGAGCAAAGTACAGAGAGAAACATGATGAAAACCTGCTCCAGAGTGCTCAGGACCTCAGATTGAGGTGAAGGTGCACCTTCCAACAACCATAAGTACACAGCCAAGACAACACAGGAGTGGCTTCGTGACAAGACTCTGAATATCCTTGAGTGGCCCAGCCAGAGCCCGGACTTGAACCCGAACAAACATCTCTGGAGAGACCTGAAAATCGCTGTGCAGCGACACTCCCCATCCAAGCTGACAGAGCTTGAGAGGATCTGTGGAGAAGAATGGGAGAAACTCCTCAAATACACGTGTGCCAAGCTTGAAGCGTTATACACAAGTGAATCAAGGCTGTAATTGCTGCCAAAGGTGCTTCAAAGTACTGAATAAAGGGTCTTAATATTTATGTAAATGTGATATCAGTTTTTTATTTTTAATACATATGCAAAAAGTTCTAAAAAACAGTTTTTGCTTTGTCATTATGGGGTATTGTGTGCAGATTTATGATGGGAAAAACTATTTAATACATTTTAGAATAAGGCTGTAATGTAACAAAATGTGGAAATAGTAAAGGGGTCTGAATACTTTCTGAATGCACTGTATATTTCAGCTTGGATATCGTCCCACCACCTCAAGATCAAGCTCAACAAGATGGGGCTGCTCTTCCTCTCTGGGAAAGCCTGCCCACTCAAATACCTCTCCATCACAGTTGACAAATCCACAGTGTCCCCCTCCCAGAGTGCAAATAACCTTGGTGTGACCCTGGACAACACCCTGTCATTCTCTGCAAACATGAAAAAGTATTTCGCTCCTGCAGGTTCATGCTCTACAACATCCGTAGAGTACGACCCTACCTCACACAGGAAGTGTCTCAGGTCCGAATCCAGGCACTTGTCATCTCCTGTGTGGACTACTGTAACTTGCTGTTGACTGGGCACCTCGCTTGTGCCATCAAACCCCTGCAACTTATCCAGAATGCTGCAGCCCGCCTGTTGTTCAACCTTCCCAAGTTCTCCCATGTCACCCCACTCCTCCACACACTCCGCTGGCTTCCAGTCAAAGCTCGCATCCACTACCAGACCATAGTACTTGCCTCTGGAACAGCAAGAGAAACTGCCCCTCTCTACCTTCAGGCTATGCTCAAACCCTACACACCAACCCGAGCACACCGTTCTCACTGGGTAAGTCGCTAAGAGCTTGCACACCTTGATTGTACAATATTTGCAAGCTCTGTCGAGTTGGTTGTTGATCATTGCTAGACAGCCATTTTGAAGTATTGCTATATATTTTCAAGCCAATTTAAATCAAAACTGTAACTAGGCCACTCAGGAACATTCAATCTTGTCTTGGTAAAAAAACTCCAGTTTATATTTGGCCTTGTGTTTTAGGTTATTGTCATGCTGAATGGTGAATTGTCCCCCAGTGTCTGTTGGAAAGCAGACTGAACCAGGTTTTCCTCTAAGATTTTGCCTGTTCTTTTTCCATCGTAAAAAAAAAATCCCTAGTCCTCGTTGATGACAAGCATACCCATAACATGATGCAGCCACCACCATGCTTGAAAAAATATGAAGAGTGGTACTCAGTGATGTGTTGTTGAATTTACCCCAAACATAGTTTGTATTCAGGACATAAAGTTAATTTCTTTGCAGTTTTACTTTAGTGTCTTATTGCAAACAGGATGTATATTTGGAATATTCTGTACATGTGTCCTTTTCATGCAGTTTTTTATGTTAGGATTGTGGAGTAACTACACTGTTGTTGATCCATCCTCAGTTCTCTACTATCACAACCATTTAACTCTGTAACTGTTCTACAGTCACCATTGGCCTCATGTTGAAATCCCTGAGCAGTTGCCTTCCTCTCAGCCAAATGAGATAAGAAGGAAAACTGTATATGTAGTGACTGAGTGTATTTACACAGCATCCAAAGTGTATTTAATAACTTCACCATGCTTAAAGGTACATTCAAGGTCTACTTTTTATTATTTTAATTAAATCTACCAATATCTGCCCTTCTTTGCGAGGGGCCATACAGATTATTGTGTGTCTGGGGAACAGAGATGAGGTTGCCATTAAAAAAATCATGCTCAACACTATTGCACAGAGAGTGAGTCCATGCAACTTATTATGTGACTTGATAAGCACATAAGGGGTGTGAATACTTTCTGAAGGCATTGTGACACACACTTTTTCTAGCACTCGGACTTGATAAGCACATAATGGGTGTGAATACTTTCTGAAGGCATTGTGACACACACCTTTTCTAGCACTCGGACTTGATAAGCACATAAGGGGTGTGAATACTTTCTGAAGGCATTGTGACACACACCTTTTCTAGCACTCCGACCCCCTTACAAGCTCCTACTTTGCTGATAGCTACTTTATATAAATGTATTTACTATGACATGTGGTTGTCCCACCTAGATGTCATAAGATGAATGCTGTGAGTCACTCTGGCTAAATAACTCAAATGTAAAATGTTCCTTAAGGCACAGTATCTGGTATTAGTGTACCAAGTTTGACACTTTTGATCTGGGGTATATTTGGGTCTTATCTGCTGCACTATATGTCCTGTGCTGGGTTTACATTCGCTACACATTTTGATTTGGGAGGATACAAAACCTCACTCCTTCATTCAAAACAAACGAGGTGATACGGGCAAGATGCCGGCTCGTTTTAACTAGGCTCATTATCCTATGGGGAAAACAACTCCAGTTAATGAAAATAATTTGCTTCTGCCACGGTCAGCCAAACGTTACTGGGGGGAGTTCTGTTCAGCGGCTGCCTGCCACTCTCTCACTGGCGACACCTATCCTCCAGTGCTGCCGTTTCTCAGGCCAATTAGTGACAGGAGGAGGACAGCTAAAGGCTTACAACTAAATTCAAATGCTGCGCTTCGACCCGCACTCTAATTTATGATCCTGCTTCTGAGGGTGGGAGGAGAAGGAGAAGAAGAAGAAGAGAACAAAAGCGTGCTGAGGAAAAAGAAAAGGAAAAGAGTGCTTGTTGGGCTCGGGACATGCACTGAATATTGAGTCATTTTGTAATTAGCGAGTATGAAGAAAGCTGCTTGTTTAGCAGGTCGAGTTTGGTTGATTTTTATACTGGTGGCGTAGCCACCTGAGAGAGTAATTTGATTATGTATTTATATGAACTCACTTACACTCATTGCATAAATGAAATGGGAGCATTAGAAGTGTATGGTTAAGGTTGGAAGGCTGCCATAGTAACTACATCCCCAGTGGATAGTCAAGTCTATCAACCCTCAAATTCGTACTTACACATAACCAAATATGTTAGCTTGGGTAACGTACTGTATAACTACAATGGTTAAATGTCACAGTTATTTTCATATTTTAATGAGACCATGGACCTGGGCTTCATTCGACTTCATTCTGCTCTGAATCAGTGTCAGAAATTGACAACAGCCAGGCTATTGAGCAAAAATGACTACAGGGCCTTTATCACCATTATTTCCATCTGAATAATTAGCACAAAAAAAATATGAGCGCATGTTTTTTTTATGATGCTGTTCACACCATTTGCGAAATGTCCATAAATAATTTATTCAGAAATGGGACACTGCCACGTCTGTGGGTTCCTTGTGTGAATGAATGAATTCATTCGTAATGCATCAGTGCAGCAATGTGTTAAGAGTCAATGTGCAGCAGGTGGGATGGAGTCAGGCGCAGGACACCGAGAATGAGTAAGAACGGACTTTACTCAACAAAACAACATATTCCACGCAGGGAAAATATACCAGCGACCGCTTAACACAGAACAAACATGCACAAAACCATGGGGGGAACCAGAGGGTCAAATAAGGAACAATTTTGGGAATGGAAGCCAGGTGTGTACAATGAAGACAAAACAAATGGAAAATGAAAAGTGGATCGGTGGCGGCTAGAAAACCGGTGACGTCGACCGCCGAACGCCGCCTGAACAAGGAGAGGGACCAACTTCAGCGGAAGTCGTGACACAATGTATCAATTTAGCCAATTTGGTCACATCACACCAGAGCTACACATCACACCAGAGCTACACATCGCACCAGAGCTACACATCGCACCAGAGCTACACATCGCACCAGAGCTACACATCACACCAGAGCTACACATCACACCAGAGCTACACATCACACCAGAGCTACACATCACACCAGAGCTACACATCACACCAGAGCTACACATCGCTCTCGCCATTCAAACTTCCGCATCAGTTCATTGCTAACGCTGTTGTCTATTTTATAGCCATTCAGCAACAAAAGGATTGAATGACGCTTCTCTCCTTGAATAGGCCTAGGAGTTTAAAATACGTTTCAAACGATATTGCTGTTCATACAGTATAGGCTACTCATTCCCTCTGTCCTCTACCCATCCCTCCCCCTGCCCTGTCTCTTTTTTAGCCTTGCCGCATCCTTGCCCTCTTTCTCCCCTCCCTCCCTCCCCCTATCCCTCCCCTCCCCTATCCCTATCCCTATCCCTCCCCTCCCCTCCCCTCCCCTATCCCTAACACACTCTCCTCCTCCCTCCTCTCTTCCCCATCTCTCTCGCCAGCCCTCCTGATATCGGGGTCAGTGTAATCTGGCCGTACATAATCTCAGCCTTAATCCCCTCAATCTCCCACGATTAAACACAAAAAGATGTCCCTAACAAGAGCTGGGAACAGCACAGAGGTTACGCAACTGGCCGGCACCCAGTCTATAGTCTACATTGATGGGAGGAGAGGAGGGAGGAAGGGAGGGAGATCAGACAGAGGACAAGAAAAGAAAAAAAAGGATGATGAATAGATATTTTTTGCAGAACGATGGGTTAAGGGTTTATCAGGGGTTAAAGGGTTAAATCACAGGCTAACACATCTGTACTGTTATCCATCTCATATAAATATAATTCATTATATGGTTCCTCCATGCCGATTTTATGGAATGGAATGTTAAGACATAACCTTGTAATAACCCTAGTCTCTCAGGAATGGAGTCATTGCTTATTGAATACCTGGAGTATTGAATTGAGGGGTCAGATGGTTATTTTGAGGTTATGTGGAGGTTGTGTGAGAGCAAAACAGTCAGAAACAGATTAAATTACATTCTATCCTGGACCATCATGCCACAGATGCTGAAAGAGGATTTTTGAAAGAGAACGACAAACTTTGTACCCCCTCGATTGCGATGGTTCAGCCACCCCTTGTGAGAGCCTTCTGTTTCGCTACAGGTAAGCACAAGGTCAGAGTGCCATGAGTCCCATGTCACAAACCCCCACAACACACACACACACACAATCGTGCACGCACGCACGCACGCACGCACACCAAAACAAAACACATGCACACACCCCTTCCATACCCACCCCCAACCCACACACACTGCAGCCCCGTCCTTGCAGGTAGTACAGTATAGCCTTTGAATGGCAGTGGAACAGAAAACCGGTTCCACAGTTGCATCGTTAGAACCGTAGAACCGGGCCTGAAGTGAGCAGCTGCCCAGGAGTTGTGACCATGTGACGCTCTCTAGTTAGCCACGCTTGGTTTCCCTGGTGACAGGAACATGGCAGTAGTGACATGACAGGACAGAAAGGCCACTCTGGATCCACTCCTCAAGGACACAGGAAACCTCTGAGAGAGATGGACTCTCTGATTGGCTAAACTGGAAACTTCCCACCATGCTTCTGTTCTGGGGGAGGTGACTTTGTCTGGCTTGTTGTGTTTCCAGAAATGTTTCTCTCTCCCTCCGTCCCTCTCTGTCTGTCTGTCTGTCTGTCTGTCTGTCTGTCTGTCTGTCTGTCTGTCTGTCTGTCTGTCTGTCTGTCTGTCTGTCTGTCTGTCTGTCTGTCTGTCTGTCTGTCTGTCTGTCTGTCTGTCTGTCTGTCTGTCACACGCAAATATGCATGCATGCATGCACATACACACATTACATCCGCTGGTGCAGTAATCGACAGTCGACTTTTGCCATAGTCACTCTTATTGTATTGAGAAACATAACCAGACGGAGCAGGTTATATTATATGACGTGAAGCTTCCGTTTCTCCTTTTACACTCCTCTTGAAAATCTGATACCACTAGTCTTCCTACCCTTTATCTGCCCAGCAATCCATCCAGAACCATACAGAGTAAGAGAGGAGGGATTTGAGAGGGAGAGAGGAAGAGAGAGAGAGAGAGCAAGAGAGAGAGAGAGACAGTGGGGGAGGGGGAAGGAGAGAGGGAGGGAGGGGGACAGAGATTCAGAGAGAGGGGGCAGAGAGAGAGAGAGAGAGAGGGGGAGATTGAAATGGAAGGAAAGAGGGAGAAAGATAAGAGAGATGGGGAAAAGTAAAGTGTAGCAGGTAAGGTAGAGAGCTGAGCAGTGACGTTAACTTACAGTACAGCAGTCCTTCTCAAATAGTGGGGCGTGCTGGGGGGCCCCTGGGGGGGCTCGGAGCGATGCCAGGGGGGCGCGTGTGACCCCGGGGAACATGCTTTTTTTGCCGCAGGGGGTAGTTTTTTTTTGCACCGAACAAGAGCACACAGCACAGAGCAGGAGATATGAAGTGCAGGTAACAAACACTTAAGAGACAACATGGAAAAAATATTTAACAGGGATGAAAAGAAAGGCGGAGAGAGACGGAGATAATGAGACAAACGTAAGTCTCCCGAAAGCTAAGACGAGGAGATATGACGAAGCGTATGTAGCGCTTGGCTTCACTGTGACTACGGTGGGAGAAGAGGAGATATGACGAAGCGTATGTAGCACTTGGCTTCACTGTGACTACGGTGGGAGACAAGGAAAGACCGGTATGTTTACTGTGTCTAAAAATGTTGTCAGCGGACAGCATGAAACCAAATAAATTAAGGCGTCACTTAAAGACATTACACCCCAACCACGCTGATAAGCCTCTTGAGTTTTTTCAGCGAAAACGTGCCGAATATTGCCAACAATCGTCCCGCTTTGTGAATGCTACTTCAGTAAACCAGCGAGCACTGTTAGCATCTGCAACATCTTATCTTTGTGAGACTGGCCTCTCTGCTGTCATCACAAATTGTTTTATTTATTTTAGTTTTATAGGTCAAAGTGTTTCATATATTGTGCTCCTGAGTTAATGTCGCTGATCAATTTGAATGAATTGATTATATTTTATTTTATTTTTCAGTATCAAATGGTCAAAAAATGTTTACAGTTTAAATAAGGATTGATTTTCTTTTTAAATTTCAGGCAACTTGCTTTTACATTTTGAAGCACTTTAAGTCTTTTCTGTTACTAAAAAACAATGTTAATAAAGTTATTCTTTGTTGTAAGTTGATCTATATTTTTTCTTTTGAGTTTTTTTTGTTTTCTTTAATGTTAATAAGGATACAATGTTATGCAGAGGTGTAATTTTATAGACAAATTATACTATTTACAGTCGCGGCGGAGAGTTGGGGGGCGCAAAATGTTTACTACTTCCAGGGGGCGTCACAGAAAATAATTGAGAAGCACTGCAGTACAGTAAGATGAAGAAGAGAAGTTAAAAGTGGGATGACAGAGAGAAAGAGACATGGCAGATTGAGAAAACAGCTTGCTGAGAGGAACGTGGTGCAGAGGGAGAAAAAAGCCTCAGGTGAAGACTGAACTGCATAATTCATGCTCTGCTCCTTTTAGAAACGGCAGCTTCATCAGGACAGGCCGGTTTGACTGGAGAGATGGTCGGTGTGTGTGTGTGTTTAACTGGAGGAGATGCATGCCTTCACCTTGCTCTGCTATTCACCCTCACTCTCCCTGACTGCACAGTACAAGGCCATTAGTGCTCCCTCAGGCCCATGAAGGCTCCACGTCTGTGTGTCTGCTTTCATGTATCAGTGAGTGGGTTCCAAAGTGTACGTGTGTGTTGCGGTGGGGGGGGGGTGTCAGAGAGTGTGTCTCTACTGTATGTGGGAACCTTCACAGGTACACTGAGTGTACAAAACATTAGGAACGCCTGCTCTTTCCATGACACACTGTTGACCGACCAGGAAAACCCAGATGAAAGCTTTGATCCTTTATTGAAGTCACCTGTTAAATCCACTTAAATAAGGATTTTTAAACATGAATTGTGTATGTGTGCCATTCAGAGGGTGAATGGGCAAGACATGATATTTAAGTGCCTTTGAATGGGACAAGGTAGTAGGTGCCAGGCACACAGGTTTGAGTGTGTCAAGAACTGCAACACTGCAGGGTTTTTCACGCTCAACAGTTTCAAATCAAATCTAATAATATTAGTCACATGCTTACTTATGAGCCCCTACAATCTTTCAAGAAAAATACAGATAAGAATAAAAAATAAAAGTAACAAGTCATTAAAGAGCAGCAGTGAAATAACAATAGCGAGACTATATTACGGGGGTTTCGATACAGAGTGCGTGGGCAAAGGCTATTTGAGGTAGAATGTAAAGTTGAAGTCGGAAGTTCACAAACACTTCAGCAAAATACATTTACACTCAGTTTTTCACAATTACGGACATTTAATCCTAGTAACAATTCCCTGTTTTAGGTCAGTTAGGATCACCACTTCATTTTAAGAATGTGAAATGTCAGAATAATAGTAGAGAGAACGATTTATTTCAGCTTTTATTTCTTTCATCACATTCCCAGTGGGTCAGAAATGTACATACACTCAATTAGTATTTGGTACCATTGCATTCAAATTGTTTAACTTGGGTCAAACGTTTCAGGTAGCCTTCCACAAGCTTCCCACAATAAGTTGGGTGAATTTTGGCCAATTCCTCCTGACAGAGCTGGTGTAACTGAGTCAGGTTTGTAGACCTCCTTGCTCGCACAATTTTTTTCAGTTCTGCCCACACATTTTCTATAGGATTGAGGTCAGGGCTTTGTGATGGCCACTTGATAGAGGAATTCTAAATTCTATTTAGAACGTATCTATTTCATGATACGTTGTAAGTTTATCATTTGCATGAATTAGCAAGAGACCAGTCTTAAAAACAAGTTCAGCATTTATTCTTGATGAGTACTGACCCAAAATACAAAGAACATTACATTTTAAAGAGAGAACATAAAATGACATCATCCGTTTCACACTCTCTCCCATCCTTACAATAGCGTAGTGCACTCAGGCCTGGAAATCTTCTACTCCCCTCATAAAACTACATTCCAACCTGTCTAAAAGATATACCTTTCCCCACTAATGGAACACAACCCAAACATTCTTATCTGTCTGAAAAGCTATCTCATCTCTCCCCCTTAAAACCCGCAAGGTACAGACAATTAATTTGTTTTTACTTACATTTTCAGTAACAGCTTAACCAAGAGCCCATACATTTCATATCATAACATAATAGTATCAGAATAAATGGTTTTAATCAGAAATTTATACATAATTAATCATTTCAACTATAATTTCCTCTAACACCACTCCAATACCTTGACTTCGTTGTCCTTAAGCCATTTTGCCACAACTTTGGAAGTATGCTTGGGGTCATTGTCCATTTGGAAGTCCCATTTGCGACCAAGCTTTAACTTCCTCACTGATGTCTTAAAATGTTGCTTCAATATATCCACATAATTGTCCTCCCTCATGATGCCATCTATTTTGTGAAGTGCATCAGTTCCTCCTGCAGCAAAGCACACCCACAACATGATGCTGCCACCCTTGTGCTTCAAGGTTGGGATGGTGTCCTTCGGCTTGCAAGCCTCCCCCTTTTTCCTCCAAACACATCACTGGTCATTATGGCCAAACAGTTCTATTTTTGCTTCATCAGACCAGAGGACATTTCTCCAAAGAGTATGATCTTTGTCCCCATGTGCAGTTGCAAACCATAGTCTGGCTTTTTTACGATGGTTTTGGAGTGGCCTTTCAGGTTATGTCGACAATGTTTTACTTTGGAAATAGATACTTTTGTACCCGTTTCCTCCAGCATCTTCACAAGGTCCTTTGCTGTTGTTCTGGGATTGATTTGCACTCGTCTCCTTACTGAGCAGTATAATGGATGTGTGGTCCCATGGTGTTTATACTTGCGTACTATTGTTTGTACAGATGAACGTGGTACCTTCAGGCATTTGGAAATTGCTCCCAAGGATAAACCAGACTTGTGGGGGTCTACAGTCTTTTTCTGAGGTCTTGGCTGATTTCTTTTGATTTTCTAATTTTCCCATCAAGCAAAGAGGCGCTGAGTTTGAAGGTAGTCCTTGAAATACATCCACAGGTACACCTCCAATTGACTCAAATTATGTCAATTAGCCTATCAGAAGCCTCTAAAGCCATGACATCATTTTCTGAAATTTTCCAAGCTGTTTAAAGGCACAGTCAACTTAGTGTATGGAAACTTCTGACCCACTGGAATTGTGATACAATGAATTATAAGTGAAATTATCTTTCTGTAAACAATTGTTGGAAAAATGACTTGTGTCATGCACAAAGTAGATGTCCTAACTGACATGCCAAAACTATAGTTTGTTGACAAGAAATGTGTGGAGTGGTTGAAAAATGGGTTTTAATGAATGCAACCTAAATGTATGTAAACTTCAGACTTCAAGTGTACATGTAGGTAGAGTTATTAGTGACTATGCATAGATGACAACAGAGAGTAGCAGTGGTGTAAAGCGTGGGTGGGGGGGAGGCACACTGCAAATAGTCTGGGTAGCCATGTTAGTTTGTTGGTGATGTGGATACCAAGGTACTTGAAGCTCTCAACCTGCTCCACTGCAGCCCCGTTGCTGAGAATGGGGGCGTGCTCGGTACTCTTTTTCCTGTAGTCCACAATCATCTCCTTTGTCTCGATCACATTGAGGGAGACGTTGTTGTCCTGGTACCACACGACCTCCTCCCTATAGGCTGTCTCGTCGTTGTCGGTGATCAGGTCTACCACTGTTGTGTCATCAGTCGTGCCTGGCCATGCAGCCATGAATACAGGAGGGGACTGAGAATGCATCCCTGAGGGGCCCCTGTGTTGACGATCAGCGTGGCAGATGTGTTGTTACCTACCTTTACCACCTGGGGACAGCCTGTCAGGAAGTCCAGGATCCAGTTGCAGAAGGAGGTGTTTAGTCCTAGGGTCCTTAGCTTGATGATGAGCATTGAGGGCACTATGGTGTTGAACGCTGAGCTGTAGTCAATGAATAGAATTCTCACATAGGTGTTCCTTCTGTCCACGTGGGAAAGGGCAGTGTGTAGTGCAATGGAGATTGCATCATCTGTGGATCTGTTGGGGCATTTTGCAAATTGGAGTGGGTTTCTGGGATGATGGTGTTGATGATTGCTATGGGTCGGTAGTCGTTTAGGCAGATTACCTTAGTGTTCTTGGGCACAGTGACTATGGTGGTCTGCTTAAAACATGTTGGTATTACAGACCCAGACAGGGAGAGGTTGAAAATGTCAGTGAAGACACTTGCCAGTTGGTCAGCGCATGCTGGCAGTACAAGTCCTGGAAATCCGTCTGACCCTCCGGCCTTGTGAATGTTGACCCGTCTAAAAGTCTTACTCACTTCTGCAGCCGAGAGCGTGATCACACAGTCGTCTGGAACAGCTGGTGCTCTCATGCATTTTCAGTGTTATTTGCCTAGAAGCAAGCATAGAAGTAGTTTAGCTCATCTGGTAAACTCGTGTCACTGGGCAGCTCTCGGCTGTGCTTCCCCTTGTAATCTGTAATGGTTTGCAGGCCCTGCCACATCCGATGAGCGTCAGAACCGGTGTAGTACGATTCGATCTTAGTCCTGTATTGACGCTTTGCCTGTTTAATGCTTCTTTGGAGGCCATAGCGGGATTTCTTATATGCTTCCGGATTAGAGTCCCGCTCCTTGAAAGCGGCAGCTCTAGCCTTTAGCTCAGTTTCCTGTGTTTATCAAGAATGGTCCACCACCCAAACGACATCCAGCCATCTTGACACAACTGTGGTACGCATTGGAGTCAACATGGGCCAGCATGCCAGTGGAACGCTTTCGACACTTTGTAGAGTTCATGCCCCAACGAATTGAGGCTGTTCTGAGGGCAAAGGGGGTGCAACTCAATATTAGGAAGACGTTCCTAACGTTTCTTCCACTTAGTGTATATCTGTGTTTGTGCACAGTGCACACGTGTGTATGTGTGTGCCTTACTAGTAGATTATGTGTGTGCATGTACAGTGCACAGCAGCAGACACACACACACACACACACACACTATTAAGGGGCCACAAGCTCAGAAGGCGGTGGTTAAGTGATCAAACATACTGAGTGAGGCCTGGCCGACTAGAATCCTCATCACTGGCATGTTTCCCCCACGCGCAACATGACTCGTTATCCATGTTCTCCATTGTAGAGGAACATACAACATGGAGATCCGGCATCCAGATCCAAGACGGGGCTCCCAGGTCGTCAACCTGAAGAGGAACCCCCCCCCTCCCCCTCTGGGTGTGGATTTGTCGGTTCTGCCCTGCCTGGTCTGGATTACCTGTGGGTTCATGGTCACTGGAGAGAGCCACCATGTCAAATATTCCCCTTTTCACTATGTACACCGGTGCGTCATTCAAAGTAACATAATCAAAAAATCCCCATCAAAATCAATCAGTTTAAGCTAAAGCTCTGTTTTTTTTGCATCTCAATCCACTGAATCCGCCAATGTTGCACTTCCACATCTGTGGTGAAAGGTGCCAGAGCGGTGTTTGTCAGACCATGAGACATCTGTGGTGAAAGGTGGCAGAGCGGTGTTTGTCAGACCATGAGACATCTGTGGTGAAAGGTGCCAGAGCGGTGTTTGTCAGACCATGAGACATCTGTGGTGAAAGGTGCCAGAGCGGTGTTTGTCAGACCAAGAGACTTCTCAAGAAAAACAGTTTGACCTGAAAGTGTGTCCTTTCCATATTTACAGGATGTGGCCTCCCCTCCTGTCACGTCTGCTCCCTCTCCGGCCTCTAGGTCACCAGGCTGCTCGTTATGGCGCACACCTGTCACCAGCGTTACACGCACCCACCATCAGACTCACCTGGACTCCATCACTTCCCTTCCCTATATATATGTCACTCCCTTTGGTTCCTTCCCCAGGCGTTGTTGTTTCTGTTTCTTGTCTGTGCATTGGTCGTGTTTCAAGTTTTGTATTATGTTGCATTTACTGTATTTATTAAAACAATCACTCCCTGAACTTGCTTCCCGACTCTCAGCGCACATCTTTACACCTCCCTCCTTTCTGACTTGGTGGGGAGTATATGGAAGATAGCTTTCAGCATCAAATATACTACATGTAAAGCCCTGTAAAAGGTACTATGCAAATTACATTTCTCTGGAATATTTGCACCTTTCTAACATTTGTTGTTGGAAAAGAGAGAGCAAGAGAGAGAAAGAGAGCAGGGCAATGCTAATTGGGAGATCGGGGTCAGGATACAGAGAAGGAGCAAATGAAGGAGAGAGAGAGCAGTCCTCTCCACAGTCAGGCCCTCGGGTGGCTCGTTGTGCTTAATGACAGGTCTCTGTGCTAATTAGTAGATTGTAATTAACACAGCTAACTTACAGCCTCAATTCAACTATCAAAGCATCACTGAACCTCAAACATACCATACAATATTGAATATCGTATATAAACTTGTTAAGCCTTTGTGTGTGGTTGTATGCTGTGTACACTTTATGGGCCACACATTGAGGAAAAATGTTGTTGCTACTGATCTGCATTTATAAAAAATATTACACACATGCATGCACGCGCTCGCACACACACACACACACAGACACACACTCGACCAAACTCAAAATGACCGCTTTAGCCAAGTAGCTAACTCCAGAGTCAGAATGCTAAGGTGTGTGGAAATGTTGTTGGGATTCAGTGACGGCTAAAGGGAGTTTTGCTGAGCAAAGCACTGGGGTAAGGGAGGGGAGAGGAGAGGAGCAGAGAGGGGGAAGAGCGGGAGAGGATCAAATAAAGAGCAGAAAGGTATGAGAGGAAGTGGAATGGTATTAAGGAAAGGTGTAAAAGGGGGTTGGAGAGATTGTGTGTGTGTGTGTGTGTGTGTGTGTGTGTGTGTGTGTGTGTGTGTGTGTGTGTGTGTGTGTGTGTGTGTGTGTGTGTGTGTGTGTGAGCGCATGTACGTGCATGCTGGTTGAGAGAAAGTTTAGGTAAATATCTAATCAAGATCAAATCACATTTTATTCATCACATGCGCCGAAAAGACTACAGTGAACTTTTTGCTTACGAACCTTTCCCAATGATTTCCCAATAATAATACAACACTACATCGTAACTAACACAAGAGGAATACATTAAAATAAACAAGAAGCTATATACAGGGAGTACCAGTACTGAATCAATGTGCAGAGGTACAAGGTACTTGAGGAAGATACACTAAAAGTATGTGGACACCTGCTCGTCGAACATCTCATTCCAAAATCATGTGCATTAATATGGCTTTGGTCCCCTCTTTGCTGCTTTAAACAGCCCCCACTATTCTGGGAATGCTTTCCACTAGATTTTGTAACATTCCTGCGGGGCCACAAGAGCATTAGTGAGGTCGGGCACTGATGTTGAGCGATTAGGCCTAGCTCGCAGTCGGTGTTCCAAATCAAAGGTGTTCGATGGGGTAGAAAGGTCAGGACTCTATGCAGGCTAGACTTGGCTCGCAGACGGAGTTCCAATTCATCCCAAAGGTGTTCGATAAGGTTGAGGTCAGGGCTCTATGCAGGCTAGTCAAGTTCTTCCACACCGATTTTGACAAACCATTTCTGTATGGACCTCGCTTTGTGTACGGGGGCATTGTCATACTGAAACAGGAAAGGCCCTTCCCCAAACTGTTGCCACAAAGTTGGAAGAACAGAATGAATAATCTAGAATGTCATTGTATGATGTAGCATTAAGATTTTCCCACTGAAACTAAGGGGCCCAAACCATGAAAAACACCTTGAGACCGTTAATCCTCCACCAAACTTTACAGTTGGCACTATGAATTGGGGTGAAGACATCAAAATTATGAAATAGCACATATGGAATCATGTAGAAACCAAAAAAGTGTTAAATCAAAATGTATTTTATATTTAACATTCTTCAAAGTAGCCACCCTTTGCTTTGATGACAGACACTCCTGTATGCTAACCCATTGCCCTCGGGATCAGGCCACCGTTGTGTCATTAGGAAACTTGATGATGGTATTGGAGTCATGCGTGGCCACTCAGTCATGGTTGAACAGGGAGTTACAGGAGGCGGCTAAGCACACACCCAAGATAGGCCTCCGTGTTGATGGTCAGCGTGGCAGAGGTGTTGTCACCACCTGGGGCCGACCAGTCAGGAAGTCCAAGATCCAGTTGCAAAGGGATGAATCCAGTTGATATGAATCCAGGAACATACTGTATACCAGTCTGTACTAGCAAAACAGTCATGTAGCCTCGTATTTGTTTCATCCGAACACTTCCGTATGAAGCACATCACTGGTACTTCCTTTTTGAGCTTTTGTTTGAAAACAGGAAGCAGGAGAACGGAGTCATCATTAGATTTGCCAAAGGGAGGATGAGGGAGGGGTATAGTTTTAGCACCCCTAGTGGCGCAGGAGACGGTTTTAAGTCTCCTCACGTTAAAGTCTCCGTCCACCAGGAACACACAAAAAAAATAGCACATTTGGTTAGGAGCACCTTCACAGGATGCCACCTTTCCAACAAGTCAGTTCGTCAAATTTCAGCCCTGCTAGAGCTGCCCCAGTCAACTGTAAGTGCTGTTATTGTGAGGTGGAAACGTCTAGGAGCAAAAACTGCTCAGATGCAAAGTGGCTGGCCACACAAGCTCACAGAACGGTATAGCCTAGTGGTAAAAGCATAGTACTTAAATATCATCTGCCCTCGGTTGCAACACTCACTACCAAGTTCCAAACTGCCTCTGGAAGCAATGTCATCACAAGAACTGTTCATCGGGAGCTTCATGAAATGAGTTTCCATGGACGAGCAGCTGCACATAAGCCTAAAATCACAACGCTCAATGCCAAGCTTCGGCTGGAGTGTGGCAAGACACTTCACCATCTGGCAGTCCGACGGATGAATCTGGGTATGGCGGATGCCAAGTTCCCGGACATTTCTTGGGGGAATGGCCCTAGCCCTCACCGTCCGATCCAACAAGTCCCAGACGTGCTCAATGGGATTGAGATCCGGGCTCTTCGCTGGCCATGTCAGAACACTGACATTCCTGTCTTGCAGGAAATCACGCACAGAATGAGCAGTATGGCTGGTGACAATGTCATGCTTGGGAGTCATGTCAGGATGAGCCTGCAGGAAGGGTACCACATGAGGGAGGAGGATGTCTTCCCTGTAACGGACAGCATTGAGATTGCCTGCAATGACAACAACCTCAGTCCGATGATGCTGTGACACACCGCACCAGACCATGGATGGACCCTCCTCCACCTTCAAATTGATCCAGAGTACAGGCCTCAGTGTAACGCTCATTCCTTCGACGATAAACGCGAATCCGACCATCGCCCCAGATGAGCCCAAACCGTGACTCGTCAGTGAAGAACACTTTTTGCCAGTCCTGTCTGGTCCAGCGATGGTGGGTTTATGCCCATAGGCGACGTTGTTGCCGGTGATGTCTGGTGAGGACCTGCCTTACAACAGGTCTACAAGCCCTCAGCCCAGCCTCTCTCAGCCTATTGCGTACAGTCTCATCATAGTTGGAGGGATTGTGCGTTCCTGGTGTAACGCGAGCAGTTGTTGTTGCCATCCTGTACTTGTCCCGCAGGTGTGATGTTCGGATGTACCGATCCTATGCAGTTGTTGTTACATGTGGTCTGCCACTGCGAGGACAATCAACTGTCTGTCCTGTCTCCCTGTAGCGCTGTCTTAGGCGTCTCACAGGACGGACATTGCAATTTATTGCCCTGGCCACATCTACAGTCCTCGTGCCTCCTTGCAGCATTCCTAAGGAACATAAAACGCAGATGAGCAGGGACCCTGGGCATCTTTCTTTTGGTGTTTTTCAGAGTCAGTAGAAAGGCCTCTTTAGTGTCCTAAGTTTTCCTAACTGTGACCTTAATTGCCTACCGTCTGTAAGCTGTTAGTGTCTTAACGACCGTTCCACATGTGCATAGTCATTAATTGTTTATGTTTCATTGAACAAGCATGGGAAACAGTGTTTAAACCCTTTACAGTGAAGATCTGTTATTTTGATTTTTACGAATTATCCTGATAAAGGGACATTTCTTTTTTTGCTGAGTTCATACTGAGCTTTCAGCAATGCATATCAAAATATGTCTGCCATTATTAGCAGGTTGAAAGACCACTTATATACACTGAGTGTACAATACAATACATACAAAAGGTGAGGCAGCAGGGTAGCCTAGTGGTTAGAGTGGAGGGGTGGCAGGGTAGCCAAGTGGTTAGAGTGGAGGGGCGGCAGGGTAGCCTAGTGGTTAGAGTGGAGGGGCGGCAGGGTAGCCTAGTGGTTAGAGTAGAGGGGCGGCAGGGTAGCCTAGTGGTTAGAGTGGAGGGGCGGCAGGGTAGCCTAGTGGTTAGAGTGGAGGGGCGGCAGGGTAGCCTAGTGGTTAGAGTGTTGAACTAGTAATCGAAAGGTTGCAAGTTTAAATCCCCGAGCTGATAAGGTACAAATCTGTCGTTCTGCCCCTGAACAGGCAGTTAACCCACTGTTCCTAGGCCGTCATTGAAAATAAGAATTAGTTCTTTAACTGACTTGCCTAGTTAAATAAAGGTAAAACAAAATATATAAAAGAAATATTGAGTTGCACCCCTTTTTGCCCTCAGAACAGCCATCAATTTGTGGAGGCATGTTGACTCCAATGCTTCCCACAGTTGTGTCAAGTTGGCTGTATGTCCTTTGGGTGGTGGACCATTTTTTGATTCACATGGGAAACTTTTTAGCATGAAAAAAATGCAGCAGTGTTGCAGTTCTTGACACACTCAAACCGGTGTGCCTGGAACCTACTACCCTGCCCCGTTCAAAGACCCAAACCGGTGTGCCTGGAACCTACTACCCTGCCCCGTTCAAAGACCCAAACCGGTGTGCCTGGAACCTACTACCCTGCCCCGTTCAAAGACCCAAACCGGTGTGCCTGGAACCTACTACCCTGCCCCGTTCAAAGACCCAAACCGGTGTGTCTGGAACCTACTACCATGCCCCGTTCAAAGACCCAAACCGGTGTGCCTGGAACCTACTACCCTGCCCCGTTCAAAGACCCAAACCGGTGTGCCTGGAACCTACTACCCTGCCCCGTTCAAAGATCCAAACCGGTGTGCCTGGAACCTACTACCCTGCCCCGTTCAAAGACCCAAACCGGTGTGCCTGGAACCTACTACCATGCCCCGTTCAAAGACCCAAACCGGTGTGCCTGGAACCTACTACCATGCCCCGTTCAAAGACCCAAACCAGTGTGCCTGGAACCTACTACCATGCCCCGTTCAAAGACCCAAACCGGTGTGCCTGGAACCTACTACCCTGCCCCATTCAAAGACCCAAACCGGTGTGCCTGGAACCTACTACCCTGCCTCGTTCAAAGACCCAAACCGGTGTGCCTGGAACCTACTACCCTGCCCCGTTCAAAGACCCAAACCGGTGTGCCTGGAACCTACTACCATGCCCCGTTCAAAGACCCAAACCGGTGTGTCTGGAACCTACTACCATGCCCCGTTCAAAGACCCAAACCGGTGTGCCTGGAACCTACTACCATGCCCCGTTCAAAGACCCAAACCGGTGTGCCTGGAACCTACTACCATGCCCCGTTCAAAGACCCAAACCGGTGTGCCTGGAACCTACTACCATGCCCCGTTCAAAGACCCAAACCGGTGTGCCTGGAACCTACTACCCTGCCCCGTTCAAAGGCACTTAAATATTTTGTCTTGCCCAATCACTCTCTGAATGGCACACATATGTCTCAATTGTCTCAAGGCTTAATAATCCTTCTTTAACCTGTCTCCTCCCATTCATCTACACTCATTGAAGTCGATTTAACAGGTGACATCAGTAAGGATTCATAGTTTTCACATGGTCAGTTTATGTCATGGAAAGAGCTAATGTTTTGTCCACTCAGTGTAAATGAACGATATTAACAAACTTTCAACATGGTCTTCTATTGTCTCCTATCTTGGACATCTATCACACACACACACACACACACACACACACACACACACACACACACACACACACACACACACACACACACACACACACACACACACACACACACACACACACACACACACACACACACACACACACACACACATCTTAATGGTGGATTGATCAGCTGTTGTTAATCACAGAACTTTTTGATTACCTGGCAGGGTTCTATTGATCCTATATCGATCCGCCATCTTTGCTCCATCTCCTCGTCCCTTAGCTCACTGTCATTTAGCGCTTTGCCAGCGCAATATTGTCATTATGACACCCCAGGCGTCTGCTCTTGGTCAATGGCTCCCTGGCGTGAATGCTGTGTTATTACTCGCCGTGTCCACTCAGCTAAAGTCAGATTTACAGGATCGTGTCAGAGGATGGCTGGGAGTTACTGAGGTAACTCTGTCTCTCAAGGACCTTTGGGGTTGGGGTCTCTTCCTTCTGTGTTTTCAGACTTTACTGTCTCTGAGAACAGTGTGCTTATGCACATCCAAGTGTGGAACAGAACCTGGACAAGAAAAGTTTAATTGTTGCCATCTCAGAAGTTTTCATCCACCACATTCAGACAGGACAGGTATGAGGTACAATGTTGCCTCAAAAAGTAAAGTTATTTTCATGGTTTCTTATTGCTCCTGTGATACTTCTCTCGCTCTCACACATACACAATTCTCTCTCTCTCTCTCTCTCTCTCTCTCTCTCTCTCTCTCTCTCCCTCTCCTATCTCTCTCTCTCTCTCTCTCTCTCTCTCACACACACACTTCTCTTTCTCTCTCGCTCTCTCACACACACACAATTCTCTTTCTCTCACATACAATTCTCTTTCTCTCTCTCAGCTCCAGCCTCCATAAAAATGATTTGTAATGAGTCTAAACTCATTACTAAGAGTTATAGGTGTGTGTGTGTGTGAGAGAGATGTGTGGGGCCTTGCTTATGAAGTATTAATAAACTTTATGCATTTTTCAACGCTGCTTGATAATGTTCCTAGTTTCCAATTCTCTTGCTTCACTAGTCTGAGCACGATATAGAAATATATTTCTTTTGTTGTGTCAATTCAAACTGTTCAGCTTTTGTATGTCTGTGTCGGATCTTGGCAGCTCTGTATGGTAGCAGGAGTGATGGTTTTGGTACTTGATCATTTCTGTTAGGCAGAAGTATGTCAACATCAGCCCATGATGTAAAATAGATAAAGTATGCATATTTGATATTAGGAACAGTTAGAACAGAAGTTGTTTCAGATGTTTTCATATGTACAAATTTGCGTTGGTGCTATCTCAGTAATTTAACTTCTTGGGTGGATGTTCACTCGGAGGATTTGTTTGTGATCACATAAATACTTTTTTCTGGTTAAGTTGATGGGCCCTTGGCCAGATGGCAAAGGTTTTCCATACTATGTCACTAAACACGGTCTTTCCCTCCCTATCTCTCTCATACACACACTCGAGAAAGAGAGCAGGAGAAAATTCTTATTCATCACTTCATTGCCAGTCATCTTCATCCCTTCAAAGTGTGTTCCCTGATCATCTCTCCAGATGCAGAGCTTACAGTAACGTTGCAACAAGACAGGACCTTTCGTAGTTTCTGGCCAGCTAGTGGGTGGTTTATAGCACCAGAAAACTGTCTAGCTGTAAGACAGGGCTAAATCTGGTGTGTAGAACAGCCAAAGATGCTTCTTGATTTAGGGTTTGTGGATATGTGGACACCATTCTGACAATAATAGAATAGTAACTAACATTGCATTTGAATGTTGTTGCAAAGTATATTAGTACTTGATTTGTCATTGCATAGTAATGGAGTAGTGAAATAAGGAACAGTCAGTAGTCCAGTAATAAAGAAAATGCTCAACTCCATTACGGCTCAGTTCAAGTAAATCTAATGACATGCTAATAGAATTTTGTGATCAGAGCCGCATGACTAAACAGATAAGATCAACATCATGTCAAATGTGACTGTATCACAATTACTAAATAGGCAACCATGACACAGCAACATTTCAGAGGACCACAAAGCTTTAAAACTAAAGCATCCAACTTTAAGGAAATGAATACATGAACAGAACACTTTCCCCACAAGAGTAAAAGGAAGGAAAACAAAGGTCATAAGACAATTCACTTTTTGTTTTCTCATCCTATTACCCCATTCCTAATGTACATAAGGCATTAATTCCACCCCCTCAACCCTGAGACTAGACTCCCCAGCACGTCCTGGTAGAGGGCGGCCCACCCCCTTCCCCGCCTCTCACCGTAGAGACAAACTGATGAAATGCAAAGAAAATGTTTTTTTATATTCTTAAATAGACTCCTTCTCCCTCTGCTTTCCCAGATGCACTGGTACAGTCCCCAATAGTGTACGATTGACACATATCGTCTCCCTTCTGTGATCGTATAATACCGAAAACTGGCAGCATACCTAATAGTCTTGTAAAGCACTGAATAGACGGTTCCACTTAAACACAACAAACATCATTAGTAATCTCACAGTGCTAAGATGTCTGGTGTGCCTGTGTGTTTAGCATTGTTTTATGATGAGCATACACTGAGCATTACACCACTCATTATATCAGAGAGCTATTATTGAAGCCCTGTTTGTAGAGACAAGGAACTGAGAGAGAGAGAGAGAGAGAGAGAGAGAGAGAGAGAGAGAGAGAGAGAGAGAGAGAGAGAGAGAGAGAGCCACTGAGAGGCTTTGTCTTTAGAATGTATGTGACGAAGAGAATGTATAGAATGTGTTTAGCATTGTTTTATGATGAGTTTACGCTATGCATTACACCAAAAGAGGGAAGTAAAGGTGCGTTTTGCAGTGAAGGGCTCAATGAATGTTTCAAAAGGCAAAGTTTGTGTAAATCGTGATTGGCACCGTCACAGTCTCTCTGGAACAGATTATAGGCCTGCGCTTGTGTAATGCAGATTATGTTAACGTTTACACAACAGGTGGGTCTAATCCTGGACGCTGGTTGGTCAAAAACATCTGCCACCGGCTATTATGGCAAAAACTATTTCAGAATGCGAATTCTGGGGTGCCCAGGGCAGTCTGAATGAGACATGAGTACCTCTAAATGCAACAAATTTTGGAGGGGAGTGGTCTCTAAATAATGCTAATTTAACCATTCTTCTATTTGTTTAAAATGCTTGTTGTACTGCTACAGTGGTAAATATGAAAGTAAAAGCATATTCCTAAATAAACTAACACCCCCACCTCTGTGTCATAGTTTGTTTTTTCTATTCATGTGGCTGCACTTGTCATCTCAAGATCGTCCTGTATCTCAGCCCCTTTTCAGGTATTCAAACTTTTCTTTCGACAGAAAAGGTACATTTATCAGCAAGATGCATCAATTAATTCAGGCTACTAGAGTGGAGACCGAATGACAGTTGTTGAATGTCATTACGCGTTTCGGTGCTTTGTGTCAAATGTCTCTTTCCAGTCATTGAATGGCGCGAGTGCATTGTGCACTGTTTGGATGCTGGAATTATTTTGGACGAACATGCTCAGGTAGCCTCCTCTTTCAAGTGATTTGCATGACAATAATATGAAAACATCATGACTGGTTGTGTTCATGCCAAATTAAACACAAAAAAAACAAAACAATGCCTTCACTAAAGAATTGAGACCTCCGAATGTCACGGTATAATTTGCATTCTGGCATATTGCCTGTTCCATCTCACTGTGCAAGCAACTGTCCCATTGACCCAGCCAATTTGGATCTCCACTGTAAAAAAGCACCTAAACATTATTATTATTATTTCCCCTTGCTTCTAGCCTAGCAATTGGTTTGCAACAGTGGAAATGTGTATAAACCTTGCTGTCTGCCTCTCCGACCTTTGGTTTGCAACAGTGGAAATGTGTATAAACCTTGCTGTCTGCCTCTCCGACCTTTGGTTTGCAACAGTGGAAATGTGTATAAACCTTGCTGTCTGCCTCTCCGACCTTTGCAACATTGTTTACATTTTGAAATGAGATCTCTACCATATCATAGAAGGTGAAAGTGTCTGAGCAAGACAGACAGCAAGTTGGTCTGTTTGTCATAGTAACAAATACAATTTTATTTTATTTGTCACATGCGCCAAATACAACAGGTAGACCTTACAGTGAAATGCTGACTTACAAGCTCTTAAGAGGATCCGCCCTTTTTCTTAAATTTTCGCCTAAAATGACATACCCAAATCTAACTGCCTGTAGCTCAGGCCCTGAAGCAAGGATATGCATATTATTGATACCATTTGAAAGGAAACACTGAAGTTTATGGAGATGTTAGATTAATGTAGGAGAATATAACACATTAGATCTGGTAAAAGATAATAACAAAGAAAAAAAACTTGTTTCTTTGTATCATCATCTTTGAAATGCAAGAGAAAGACCATAATGTATTATGCCAGCCTAGGTGCAATTTAGATTTTGGCCACTAGATGACAGCAGTGTATGTACAAAGTTTTAGACTGATCCAATGAACCATTGCATTTATGTTCAAAACTGTGCACTCCCCTCAATCAATAGCATGGTATTCTTTCGCTGTAATTTCTACTGTAAATTGGACAGTGCAGTTAGATTAACAAAATTTGAACCTTTCTGTCAATATCAGATTGGGCCGGCAGGGTAGCCTAGTGGTTAGAGTGTTGGACTACCAACCGGAAGGTTTCAAGTTCAAACCCCTGAGCTGACAAGGTACAAATCGGTCGTTCTGCCCCTGAACAGGCAGTTAACCCACTGTTCCTAGGCCGTCATTGAAAATAAGAATTTGTTCTTAACTGACTTGCCTAGTTAAAAAAAGGTAAAATAAATATGTGCTGGGAAATGTTCTTGTTACTTACAACCTCATGCTAATCACATTAGCACACCGATCCTGTAGAGATTCCAACAATGCAGTTAAGAAAAAGACCCCCCCCCAAAAATACAAATAAAAGCAACAAATAATTCAAGAGTAGCAGTAAAATAACAATAACGAGGCTATATACAAGGGGTACTGGTACAGAGTCAATGTGCGTTGAGCTAATTGAGAAAGTATGTACACTACCGTTCAAAAGTTTGGGATAAATTTGAAATGTTCTTGTTTTTGTAAGAACTTTTTTTTGCTTTTGTCCATTAAAATAATGTCAAATTGATCAAAAATACAGTGCAGACATTGTTGTAGCTGGAAACGACTGATTTTTTAAATGGAATATCTACATAGGCGTGTAGAGGCCCATAATCAGCAACCATCACTCCTGTGTTCCAATAGCACGTTGTGTTAGCTAATCCAAGTTGATCATTTTAAAAAGCTCATTGATCAATAGAAAACCTTTTGCAATTCTGTTAGCACAGCTGAAAACTGTTGTCCTGATTAAGGAAGCAATAAAACTGTCCTTCTTTAGACTAAATGAGTATCTGGAGCATCAGCATTTCTGAGTTCGATTGCAGGCTCAAAACGGCCAGAAACAAAGACCTCTCTCAGTATATACAGTGGGGCAAAAAAGTATTTAGTCAGCCACCAATTGTGCAAGTTCTCCCACTTAAAAAGATGAGAGAGGCCTGTAATTTTCATCATAGGTACACTTCAACAATGACAGACAAAATTTGAAAAAAAAATCAGAAAATCACATTGTAGGATTTTTAATGAATTTATTTGCAAATTATGGTGGAAAATAAGTATTTGGTCAAAAACAAAAGTTTATCTCAATACTTTGTTATATACCCTTTGTTGGCAATGACAGAGGTCAAACGTTTTCTATAAGTCTTCGCAAGGTTTTCACACACTGTTGCTGGTATTTTAGCCCATTCCTCCATGCAGATCTCCTCTAGAGCAGTGATGTTTTGGGGCTGTTGCTGGGCAACACGGACTTTCAACTCCCTCCAAAGATTTTCTATGGGGTTGAGATCTGGAGACTGGCTAGGCCACTCCAGGACCTTGAAAATGCTTCTTACGAGGCCACTCCTTCGTTGCCCAGGCGGTGTGTTTGGGATCATTGTCATGCTGAAAGACCCAGTCACTTTTCATCTTCAATGCCCTTGCTGATGGAAGGAGGTTTTCACTCAAAATCTCACGATACATGGCCCCATTAATTTCTACCTTGTCACAACACAACTGATTGGCTCAAACGTATTAAGAAGGAAAGAAATTCACTTTTAAAAATGGACACCTGTTAATTAAAATGCATTCCAGGTGACCACCTCATGCAGCTGGTTGAGAGATTGCAGAGAGTTTTTAAAGCCGTCATTGAGGCAAAGGGAGGCAAAGGGTGGCTACAGTTCTTTGAAAGCCTTGATGACAGCTTTGCAGACTCTTGAAAAGTATATGTTTGACTTTCAGAAAAACATATTGGTCAATCTCAGGCACTTAAATCTCTCTTAGGTGCATAATCCTATACAGCAAGGGTCATCGACTGACCGTGTGGCCGATTTTTTCTTGAGCGGATGTTCGGGGGATGGAACATAATTATAATTATGCGTACGCTGCAAATTAATGCAAAAATACAAAGAGATATTGTATTTGACAAAAACAATCATTACAAATTCTATTCATGAGTGGAAATACTCAGGTGAATTCTTAGTCTTGAACATTTTTAATTAAATAAAAAACTATGGGGGGGAACAAATAAACAAATAAAATCTATTTTCATCCGTGGGCTGCCAGTTGACGATCCCTGCCATACAGTCATTGCATAATCCTACAGAGTGGAAATGTGGGGCCTAAATTAACCATAGCTCTGTGGGTGATTGAGATTAAACTATCATAACACTTAAATAGGATTTAACTTCTAAATTAAGTGCATTTTAACATACAGCAATGTGATATATTTTATCTCTAATTTATACTAACATGGTGGAATTGTATGACTGAGACAAGCAGACTATTGGAGTGCCATGAAACATGGAAAACATTTATAAAACCAACCATATTTTCAGTGTCTTCATAAAGTATTCCCACACCCTTTTCTTTATCCACATTTTGTTGTGTTACAGCCTGAATTTAAAATTGATTCAATTTAGATGTTTGTCACTGGCCTACACACAATACCTCATGTCAAAGTGGAATAATGTTTTTAGAAATGTTTACTAATGAAATAATAATCTCCTGAGCTGAAATCTTTTGAGTCAGTAGGTGTTCATCCCTTTTGTTATGGCCTAAATAAGTTCAGGAGTAAAAATGTGCTTAATAAGTTGAATGGACACTCAGTGCAATAATAGTGTTTAACATGATTTTGTAATGACTACCTTCTTTGTACCCCACACATACATTCATCTGTAAGATCCCTCAGTTTAGCAGATTGAACCACAAAGACCAGGGAGGTTTTCTAAAGCCTTGCAAAGATGGGTAAAAATAAAGTCAGACATTGAATGTCCCTTTGAGCATGGTGAAGTTATTAATTACACTTTGGATGGTGTAGCAATACACTGAGACACTACAGGCGTCCTATCTAACTCAGTTGCCGGAGAGGAAGGAAACCACTCAGGGATTTCACCATGAGACCAATGGGGATTTTAAAACAGTTATAGTTCAATGGCTGTAATTGGAGAAAACTGAGGATGGATCAACAACAGTGTAGTTACTCCACAATACTAACCCAATTTACAAAGTAAAAGGAGGAAGTCAGTACAGAATAAAACTATTACAAAACATGTGTTCTCTTTGCAACAAGGTACTAAAGCAATACTGCAAAGAATATGACAAAGCAATTAACTTTTTGTCCTGAATACAAAGTGTTATGTTTGGGGCAAATCCAATACAACACATTACTGAGTACTGATTTCCAAGCATGGTGGTGGCTGCATCATGTCTTGGGTATGCATGTAATCGCTAAGGACTGGGGAGTTTTTCTGGATAAAAAGGAAACAAAATGGATCTAAGCGCAGGCAAAATCCTAGAGAAAAACGAGGTCCAGTCTGCTTTCCACCAGATGCTGGGAGATTAATTCACCTTTCAGCATAACAATAACCTACAACACAAGGCCAAATCTACATTGGAGTTGCTTACCAAGAAGACATTGAATGAATAGCTGGGGTACAGTTGACTTAAATCTACTTGACAATCTATGGCAAGACCTGAAAATGGCTGTCTTGCAACGATCAAAAACACATTTTCCAGAGCTTGAAGAATTTTGAAAAGAATGATGGGCAAATGTTGCACAATCCAGGTGTCCAAAGCTCTTAGAGAAAAACCCAGAAATAATCACAGGTGTAATCACTACCAAATGTGCTTCTACAAAGTAAGGGAAAGGGGGATACCTAGTCAATTGTACAACTGAATGCCTTCCGCATTTAAGGCAATCCCTCTGAATCATCCATAGACATCCACGTCTTCGGCGCCTGGGGAACAGTAGGTTAACTGTCTTGCTTAGGGGCAGAACAACATTTTTACATTGTTAGCTCGGGATTTCGAGCCAACATTCTTCCAGTTACTGGCCCAACGCTCCTAACCACTAGGCAACCTGACACCCCTTATTGACTCAGGGGTGTGAATACTTATGTAAGTTAGATATCTGTATTTAATTTTCAATACATTTGAAGAGCTAACATTTCCAAAGACATGTTTCCGCTTTGACATTATGGGGTATTGTGTGTTTTTTCATTTAATCCATTTTGAATTTAGACTAACACAACAAAATGTGGAATAAGTCAAGGGGTATGTATATACTTTCTGAAGGCACTGTATTTGGCTTGCACCTTCGTTTTCCTACCAAAACAATTATGACAATTCCTAACAGTGTTGCCAACTGTTTTTCAGTAAATATCGCTATTGGGCCCTTGATTGATCACTAGATTATGTTTTGCCATTGCCATGACAACATCACAGCACCAATTTGCCTTGCTGCTGCACAGCTATGGTTCCTGATGTAGCGTTTTCACCTCCTCTATTGAATAGCTCCCCTTGTGTTTATGATACCTTTCTTAATCCCCACTTTCCGCCGATATAAAGTTTGCGCCTATTCCATGAGACGGGGAATGTATTTTTTTCAACCTTTATTCATTTAACTAGGCAAGTCTTATTTACAAATTGCTATTTACAATGACTATCAAAAGGCCTCCTGCGGGGACGGGGGCCTGGGATTAAAAATAAAATATATAGGACAGAACACACATCACAACAAGAGAGACAACACAACACTATGTAAAGAGAGACCTAAGACAACATAGCAAGGCAGCAACACATAACACAGCATGGTAGAAAAACAACATAACATGGCAGCAACACATGGTAGTAGCACAAAACATGGTACAAACATTATTGGGCACCGACAAGAGTCTTTGAATGAAGAGATTGAGATAAAACTGTCCAGTTTGAGTGTTTGTTGCAGCTCGTTCCAGTCGCTAGCTACAGCGAACTGAAAAGAGGAGCGTCCCTGGGATGTGTTTGCTTTGCGGACCTTTAACAGAATGTGACTGGCAGAATGGATGTGGAGGATGATGGCTGCAGTAGATATCTCAGATAGGGGAGAGTGAGGCCTAAGAGGGTTTTATAAATAAGCATCAACCAATGGGTCTTGCTACCGGTATACAGAGATGACCCGTTTACAGAGGAGTATAGAGTGCAGTGATGTGTCCAGTAAGGAGCATTGGTGGCAAAGCTGATAGCCGAATGGTAAAGAACAGCTAGATGCTCAAGAGGACCCTTACCTGCCGATCTATAAAGGATGTCTCCGTAATCTAGAATGGGTTGGGTTGGCAGCTGGGGTGAAAGAGGGGTGATTACAATAGAGGAAACCATGTCTAGATTTAACTTTAGCCTGCAGCTTTGATATGTGCTGAGAGAAGGACAGTGCACCGTCTAGCCATACTCCCAAGTACTTGTATGAGGTGACTACCTCAAGCTCTAAACCCTCAGAGGGAGTAATCACACCTGTGGGGAGAGGGGCATTCTTCTTACCAAACCACATGACCTCTGTTTTGGAGGTGTTCAGAACAAGGATAAGCGTAGTGAAAGCTTGTTGGACACTAAGAAAGCTTTGTTGTAGAGCATTTAACACAAAATCCGGGGAGGGGCCAGCTGAGTATAAGACTATCATCTGCATATAAATGGATGAGAGAGCTTCCTCTGAGCTATGTTGTTGATGTAAATTGAAAAGACCGTTGGGCCTAGGATCGAGCCTTGGGGTACTCCCTTGGTGCCAGGCTGTGGCTGAGACAGCAGATTCCGACTTTATACCATGCACTCTTTGAGAGAGGTAGTTAGCAAACCAACCCAAAGACCCCTCAGAGACACCAATACTCCTTAGCCGGCCCACAATAATGGAATGGTCTACCGTATCAAAAGCTTTGAGTCAAGTCAATAAAAACACACAATATTGCTTAGAATCAAGGGCAGTGCTGACATCATTGAGGACCTTTAAGGTTGCAATGACACATCCATAACCTGAGCAGAAACCAGATTGCATACCCAAGAGAATACTATAGACATCAGGAAAGCCAGTCAGTTGATTATTGGCAAGTTTTCCAACACTTCTGATAAACAGGGCAAAAGAGAAATAGGCCTATAACAGTTAGGATCAGTTTGATCTCCCCCTTTACATAAATGAAGAACGGTGGCTGCCTTCCAAGCAATGGGAACCTCCCCAGAAAGGAGAGACAGGTCAAAAAGTTTAGAGATAGGCTTGGCGATGATATGGGCAGCAACCTTAAAGAAGAAAGGGTCATAAAAACGTCTTATGGCTGCAATCCCGTTAACGGGATGATATGACAACAGCCAGTGAAAGTGCAGGGTGACAAATTCAAAACAACAGAAATCTCATAATTAAAATTCCTCAAACATACATGTATCTTATACCGTTTTAATGTTAATCTTGTTGTTAATCCCACCACAGTGTCAGATTTCAAATAGGCTTTACAGCGAAAGCACCACAAAGGATTATGTTAGGTCACCACCATACCACAGAAAAACACAGCAATTTTTTTTCCCAGCCAGAGAGGAGTTTCAAAAAGCACAAATAGAGATCAAATGAATCACTGACCTTTGATGATCTTCACCAGATTACACTCATAGGACTTGTTTTGTTTGATAAAGTTCATATTTATCAAAATATGAGTTTACATTGGCGCGTTACATTCACTAGTTCCAAAAACATCCTGTGATTTTGCATAGCCACATCATTCAACATAAATACTCATCATAAATGTAGATGATAATACAAGTTATACACATGGAATTATAGATATACCTCTCCTTAATACAACCGCTGTGTCTGATTTCAAAAAAACTTTACGGAATAAGCAAAACATGCAATAATCTGAGACGGCGCTCAGAAGAGAAAGTCACAATAGTCGCAAAGTTGGCGTCAACATAAACAAGAAATAACATGATAAATATTCCCTTACCTTTGATGATCTACATCAGAAAGCACTCCAGGAATCCCAGGTCCACAATAAATATTTGTTTTGTTCGATAATGTCGGTTATTTATGTCCAAATACCTTCTTTTGTTAGCGCGTTTGGTATACATATCCAAACACTCATTCTGGTCAGTGTTACGTCGGACAAAAACTTAAAAAGATTATATTACAGGTCGAATGAACATTTCAAACTAAGTACAGAATCAATCATTAGGATGTTTTTAACATATAGCTTCAATAAAGTTCAAATCAGAGTATTCCTTTGTGTCTTGATGAGCAATGGAACACAAGTGGGTACCATGAGGAATGTGCGTGATCAGAAAATGTCTGACTGCCAATCACCTGATAGATTCTGCTATCATTCACTCCCACAACACAGTAGTCTCATTCAAATTTCTATAGATGGTTGACATCTAGTGAAACCCCTAGTCAGTCCAACATCATTAATATCTCAAGGGGATTTCATTGGGAACCGTGGTGAATACATACAAAGCTCAGATTTCTCACTTCCTGTTTTGATTTCTCCTCAGGATTTTGCCTGCCATATGAGTTCTGTTATACTCACAGACATCATTCAAATAGTTTTAGAAACTTTAGAGTGTTTTCTATCCAATACTAATAATATTATGCATATATTAGCAACTGAGACTGAGGAGCAGGCCGTTTACTTTGGGCAACTTGATGAATATCCAAGCTACTCAATACTGTCCCCCAGACATAAGAAAGGAGCTCCTTTAGCACCTCGGACTCAGTGACTGCCTGCAGGGAGAAATTTTGTTGCAGGGAAAAGTAGGACGGGGAAGGAGGCATGGCTGAGTCAAATAGGAATCCTGACTTAATGTGGTGATTTAAAAACGGCAGGATCCACCCCTTTTTTTTCTCAATTTTCGCCTGAAATGACATACCCAAATCTAACTACCTGTAGTCAGGCTCTGAAGCAAGGATATGCATATTCTTGGTACCATTTGAAAGGAAACACCTTGACGTTTGTGGAAATGGGAAAGGAATTTATAACACAATAGATCTGGTAGTAGATAATACAAAGAAGAAAAAAACAACATTCTTTTGTATTTTTTTTGTACCATCATCTTTGAAATGCAAGAGAAAGGCCATAATGTATTATTTCAGCCCAGGTGAAATTTAGAGTTTGGCCACTAGATGGCAGCAGTGTATGTGCAAAGTTTTAGTCTGATCCAGTGAACAATTGCGTTTCTGTTCAAAATACTGTATCTGCCCATTTTGTTTATTAACTTTTCATGTTCAAAACTGTGCACTCTCCTCAAACAATTTAATGGTATTATTTTACTGTAATAGCTACTGTAAATTGGACAATGCAGTTGGATTAAGAAGAATTTAAGCTTTCTGCCAATATCAGATACATATGTCTATGTCTTGGGAAATGTTCTTATTTACTTACAACCTCATGCTGATTGCATTAGCCTACATTAGCTCAACTGTCCCGTGGATGGGACACCAATCCCAAAGAGCTCAGCCACGTAGCAACTACATCATCAACATTAAGGGACAGTTGTCAGGAGCAGGATTTATTCTCCAAGTCTTTAAACGTTTTCAATAACTTTTTGGGGTTAGACCAGTGCTTCTCAATTATTTTCTGTTACGCCCCCCCCCCCCCCCCCCTAGGATGAAGTAAACATTTCGCACCCCCCAACTCTCCGCCGCGACTGTAAATTGTATAATTTGTCTATAAAATTGTTATAAGTACACCTCTGCATAACATTGTATAGATCAACTTACAACAAAGAATAACGTAATTAACATTGTTTTTTAGTCTGTAACAGAAAAGACAAAGTGCATAAATTTGCCTGAAATTTAAAAAGAAATTCAACCCTTATTTGAACTGTAATTTTTTTTTGACCATTTGATACTGAAAAATAAAATAAAATATAATCAATAAATAATAATAAATTCAAATTGATCAGCGACATTAACTCAGGAGCACAATATATGAAACACTTTGACCTATAAAACTAAAATAAATACAACTATTTGTGATGATTTAAAAAAAATGTAAATGAGGAAGTCGGGATTAAATGGCTACAATGAGCACGTTTTGCAGAGCACAGCTTTTGGAAGTGGGGTTTGAAGCATGATACTGCAACTCTCAGCTCCTGCTCAATGTTTAGCTGGGACCTGTACTTGGTCTTCAGTGCAGCTACAGCAGAGAGGCCAGTCTCACAAAGATAAAATGTTGCAAAAGGAAGAAGAATGACCATTGGCCCTCTGCCCTAAGAGTGGATACTGCCTCTCTACACTCAATTCACTCCGTCTCAATGTGGAGTCAAACGTCATATCAATGAACTGGTCCTCCTCTGCACAGCTGAAACCAGTTGGAGCTGGTGCATTGAAAGGATCTCTCACCCAGTCATATTGGGAACTGTTTTCAGGGAAGTACTTTTTAAAGAATCCCATCAGTGATGAAATATGCCCCTTAATATATGGAATCACTGAGGTTGCATCATAGTCAGTAGTGTCAAGAAATTCATGCAGGTTCTCGAATGAATCAGTATTTCCTTCATCAAGTCGCCTGCCCCACATTGCAAGCTTTTGAGTGAAAGAGTTGATCCTGTCTGTGACCCGAGGGAGGTGTTTATCTTTCCCTTGAAGCTGTAGATTTAGTTCATTTAGCTTTCCAAATATGTCACTCAGGTAGGCCAGTTTTGCCAGGAAGTTCTCATCACAAAATGTTTCTGCGAGGTCATACTTGTGCTCCTGCTCCGAAAACATTCTTATCTGTTCTCTGAGCTCAAAACTCGGGACAAGACTTTTCCTCGTGACAGGCACCTTGCTTCACTGTGAAACAGCTCAGCTTGATGTTCAGCTCCCATCTCCTCACAGATAGCAGAGAAGACTCTTGTTTTTATGAAATTGACTACACCTACAATGTCAGTCATAACCTCACTTAATTCAGAGGAAAGGTGCCTTGATGCCAGTGCTTTTCTGTGTATAACACAGTGTGTCCACTCAGCATGAGGCGAGGCCTTCTTGATGAGTGCCCAAAGTCCTTTTCTCATCCCTGCCATGGTCTGTGCACCATCACTGCAAACACCAATGCAGTTCTCCCACTTGAACCCTTTCTCAGTCAGGAAGCAGTCCAGCATTTTGAATAGGTCTTCATCTGTGGCTCTGTCTCTGACATATTTACAAAAAAGTAGATCCTCCCACAGGGAGTTTGTCATGTCAAAACGTACATAAGCAATAAACAAAGTATTTTTTGCTGTCTGTTGCTTCATCGAACTGTAAGGCAAAACGTTTGTCTTTGAGTGCATCTACCAGCTGTTCTTTAAGATCGTTAGTGATGTCATTTATACGTCTGGCGACAGTGTCATTGGACTGAGGGATAGTTTTTTTTTGCAGCACTTGCGTCATCCAGCATGACAGAGACCAGGTCTAATGCTGCAGGCAGTATCAGCTCCTCTGCTGTGGAGTGTTTTTTTTGTTGCACTGAGCAATTTGGTACGCCACCTACCTGGAAGTAGTAAACATTTTGCGCCCCCCAACTCTCCGCCGCGACTGTAAATAGTATAATTTGTCTATAAAATTACACCTCTGCATAACATTGTATCCTTATTAACATTAAAGAAAACAAAAAAAACTCAAAAGAAAAAATATAGATCAACTTACAACAAAGAATAACTTTATTAACATTGTTTTTTAGTAACAGAAAAGACTTAAAGTGCTTCAAAATGTAAAAGCAAGTTGCCTGAAATTTAAAAAGAAAATCAATCCTTATTTAAACTGTAAACATTTTTTGACCATTTGATACTGAAAAATAAAATAAAATATAATCAATTCATTCAAATTGATCAGCGACATTAACTCAGGAGCACAATATATGAAACACTTTGACCTATAAAACTAAAATAAATAAAACAATTTGTGATGACAGCAGAGAGGCCAGTCTCACAAAGATAAGATGTTGCAGATGCTAACAGTGCTCGCTGGTTTACTGAAGTAGCATTCACAAAGCGGGACGATTGTTGGCAATATTCGGCACGTTTTCGCTGAAAAAACTCAAGCGGCTTATCAGCGTGATTGGGGTGTAATGTCTTTAAGTGACGCCTTAATTTATTTGGCTTCATGCTGTCCGCTGACAACATTTTTAGACATACCGGTATTTCCTCGTCTCCCACCGTAGTCACAGTGAAGCCAAGCACTACATACGCTTCGTCATATCTCCTCTTCTCCCACCGTAGTCACAGTGAAGCCAAGTGCTACATACGCTTTGTCATATTTCCTCGTCTTAGCTTTCGGGAGACTTACGTTTGTCTCATTATCTCTGTCTCTCTCCGCTTTTCTTTTCATTCCTGTTAAATATTTTTCCATGTTGTCTCTTAAGGGTTTGTTATCTGCACTTCATATCTCCTGCTCTGTGCTGTGTGCTCTTGTTCGGTGCAAAAATGCCTACTCCCTGCGTCAAAAAAAAGCATGTTCCCCGGGGTCACACGCATCGCTCCGAGCCCCCCCAGGGGGGCGCGCCCCACTATTTGAGAAGGACTGGGTTAGACCCACAGAGAGAGACCTGCTCCTTAAAGTAACTAACTTTGGCCTTCCGGATAGCCTGAGTGCACTGATTTCTCATTTGCCTGAACGAGAGCAAGTCAGCCTGAGTATGAATGTGCAGAGCCTTTCTCCAAATGCAATTCTTGAGGTGGAGTAACTCTGCAAGATCACGGTCGAACCAGGGGCTGAACTTGTTTTTAATTCTCATTTCTTTTATGAGGGCGCGTTGGTTAACAATACCACTGAAAATATCAAAAAATGTCCAAGAGGGGATCAAGCTGATTCTATACCATTTTACAGAGGCCAGGTCATGAAGGAAGACTTGCTCATTAAAGTTTTTTAGCAAGCGTCTATGACAAATCAGGACAGGTCATTTCACTGAGCAGCCATAACTAACACAGGCTGCAAAACAATGATCACTAAGGCCATTACAGAAAAGACCAGATTGATACCTATCAGGATTATTTGTGAGGATAACAGCAAGTAGAATAGCCTTTTCTGGGTGTTTGGAGTCATACCTTGTGGGATTGGCAATAATCTGAGAAATATTTAGGGAGTCCCAGTTCACTGGTCACGATGGCAACACCCATCCGTAGCACGCGCTCCAGCAGGTGTATCTCATTGATCATCCCTAAAGCCAACACCTCATTCGGCCGCCTTTCGTTCCAGTACTCTGCTGCCTGTGACTAGAACGAATTGCAAAAATCGCTGAAGTTGGAGACTTTTATCTCCCTCACCAACTTCAAACATCAGCTATCTGAGCAGCTAACCGATCGCTGCAGCTGTACATAGTCTATTGGTAAATAGCCCACCCATTTTCACCTACCTCATCCCCATACTGTTTTATTTATTTACTTTTCTGCTCTTTTGCACACCAATATCTCTACCTGTACATGACCATCTGATCATTTATCACTCCAGTGTTAATCTGCAAAATTGTAATTATTCGCCTACCTCATGCCTTTTGCACACATTGTATATAGACTCCCCCTTTTTTTCTACTGTGTTATTGACTTGTTAATTGTTTACTCCCTGTGTAACTCTGTGTTGTCTGTTCACACTGCTATGCTTTATCTTGGCCAGGTCGCAGTTGCAAATGAGAACTTGTTCTCAACTAGCCTACCTGGTTAAATAAAGGTGAAAAAAAAAAAAAAAAGGTCTTGGGCAGGTGGTTTAAGCATGTCCCAGTTTAGGTTACCAAGCAGGACAAATTCAGATTTAGAGTAAGGGGCCAGGAGAGAATTTAGGGCAGATAGGGTACAGGCCGGTGCTGATGGAGGACGATAGCACCCAACAAAAGAGCTATTTGAAAGTTTAATGCTTAAAACCAGTAAATTAAATTGTTTGGGGACAGACTTGGTGGAGACAACCGAGCACTGAAGGTGTTCCTTGGTAAATATTGCCACTCCCCCACCTTTGGAGAGCTGTCTTGCCGAAAAAGGTTATAACCAGAAAGGTTAACATCAGTATTCAAAACACTCTTAACCACATCTCAGTAATGACCAACACATCTGGATTGGAGATGTGAACCTACACTTTCAATTGATCCATTTTAGATAATAAGCTTCTAGTGTTAACATGCAGAAAACCCAGGCTTTTACGAGAGCAGAAATCAGTGAGGGAGATATCAGAGTACAAGTCAGAAATGGGGCTAGCAGCTATAGATGGGCCAGGGTGTACATGCACATTTCCAGATATCATCAAGGCACGGCATAGTACAGGGAGAGCTCTGCAGTGCTGATTTATGACATCTGAATGTGCATCAGATGGCAACAATTTGTTTTCAGATGGCAACATACTGTACAGCATTTTCATCAGGTACAGTAGCATGAATAGCTGGCGAGAGGTGGAGAGGTGGTTAGAATAGGATGGGAGGCCAAAAGTCTGTGTGACCAATAGTCTGAGTCTGATGGAGGGATTGTGTGTTCCTGGTGCTACTCGGCAGTTGTTGCTGCCAACCTGTACCTGTCTCGCAGGTGTGATGTTTGGATGTACCAATCCTGTGCAGGTGTTGTTACACGTGGTCTGCCACTGCGAGGATGTCCGGACATTGCAATTTATTGCCCTGGCCACAGCTGCAGTCCTCATGCCTCCGTGCAGCATGCCTAAGGCACATTCACACAGATAAGCAGGGACCCTGGGCATTGTTCTTTTGGTGTTTTTCAGAGTCAATAGAAAGGCCTCTTTAGTGTCCTAAGTTTTCATAACTGTGACCTTAATTGCCTACCGTCTGTAAGTTGTTAGTGTCTTAACGACCATTCCACAGGTGCATGTTCATTCATTGTTTATGTTTCATTGAACAAGCATGGGAAACAGTGTTTAAACCCTTTACAATGAAGATTTGTGAAGTTATATTGATTTTTACGAATTATCTTTGAAAGACAGGGTCCTGAAAAAGGGACTTGTCTTTTTTTGCTGAGTTTTTATACTGTAGTCTACTGTCCTCTAGTCAATTCCACTCTGACATTGCTCGTCCTAATATTTATATATTTCTTAATTCCTTTCTTTTACTTTGAGATTTGTGTGTATTGTTATGAATGGTTTAATACTACTGCACTGTTGGATCTAGGAACACAAGCATTTCGCTACACCCGCAATAGCATCTGCTAAATATGTGTATGTGACCAAAAACATTTGATTTGATTTGATCTGTTTCTAATTACAGAAACACTCTGAGGTGGTTGGTGTCAAAATCCTCTTTCTTGTGCTTATTGAGGTGGAACGACTCAGCTTACTCTTTGGATTGCCACACTCTTCCAGAAGCTGAGAACATCCTTTTTGACCTATCAATAAGTAGATTGTTGAAACAACTAAAATCATTTTCCCTCATATACACTTTCTATCTGTTTGTCTGTGACTCTTACTCTCTTTTTTTCTCACTCAAACACACATGCAAAGGGGTACACACACACACCCACAAATATATACACACATTCACACGCACCCACACACACACACATACACACACACACCTCCTAGGAGATTTTAGGAGGTGCTAAAAGCAAGTTGTAGTGACTTGGTAGCTGTTGATCGAGCGCGCGACCAGAGGGCATTCAGTACACCATACCCTCTATCCATCTAACTGTGGTCATACTGTTTGTATGTGGTAAGATGAAGGATAGGGAGTGTGTGTGTGTGTGTGTGTGTGTGTGTGTGTGTGTGTGTGTGTGTGTGTGTGTGTGTGTGTGGATGCATGTGCACGTGCGTGTTACTAAAGTTATCTTTCCATCTGTACGCATCTCCGTATACACTGTCACCATTGCATCCCTATTGGCTGAGCTTACAGGTTGTGTTTACTATGTTGTATCGACATACTCAAGTGTTGTTTGATGCTGCTACCGTTCAATTATTTATTTAAACGAGAGCCATTGACACAAGTTCTTCCAGTTAAACAAATGGGGTTTGGAAATTATTGTTTCATTTGGGATCTCTGGCAAACCATTCCATGAATGCAGGAAAAGAGAGGCACGCTTGAGCTTCCCTTGTTCATATTAAATAGGTTAGATTCCAGCCCTCACCTCGCATACATACACTCCTCCTGATTGGATGTGAATATGAGTGCGTGTGCGTGTAGCTTTCCTTTCAGCTCAGGCAAGGGAGTTTGAGTACTTTTCAACAGGCGATAACACAAGTAAAATATGACAGCAGGGATGATCCTTGATCACTGTTCATTCAACAAGCGCTCACTGCAGAATTTGATGTTCTTCCACGTTCTCCGAACATCAGATTTCGAAAATGTTTTTGTTGCTCCTGCTGCTCTGTATCATTCCATTTTTCCAAACATCAAATTCCGAATGGTTAAGATAAGGGTTCATGTTTGGTATAGGGTTAAAACCATAATTTAAAAAAACACTATCCACGACTGGGTTCGAACTCGTAACCTTCTAACCCAGAATCATGGGAATACACTCAACCACAACACCCCAGCAAAACCAAAGCCTACTTGATGTAATAGCACTCACTGTTGCCCCTAGTGGCTGGTTTTGAAGGCATTTTCCTCAGGACATTTTCCAATCAAACTACCAGAGCAACGCATGGTAATGTGTGTGTGTGTGTGTGATTATCATCAAATGAGGCAGGCTTCCACCTTCACCACATTATACACACTCCCAGATGAACAGATTATACACACATCAGCACCCATTTACATACAGTAAACATATAAGCTTTGCCACATGTATACACACAAAAAGCGCTAGAACAACAGGGCTTTAACAATGCAAAATATATTTGAAAGAAATAGTTTAATATTCAAAGTACAACAGAGCATTACACTGAGATTGAAAGTGGTTGCATCATCTACAAGAACATGAACTGCGAGACTGAAACTGTGCTGAAACTTTTTTTTGTCAGCATTTTGTCTCCGTAGTTTTTATTTCGAATTGATCTGTGGTACGGTAATATACGGTACAACAGTGTACAGTGACAACAATCAAAGCAGAACTGTAAACTGTACATTAAAGGCCAAGGATCACAACATGGATCGGATCATCGATGGTCACAGGTGTCCTTGGGACTCAGACGTCGATGGATATGACAGATGACCAATAGACAACAATCTTAATATTCCACACATGGGGAAAATGTAGTTGCGTACCTTTCTTCCTTCCTCTCTTCCTGTGTTCTGTCATCACTTATTTACCTCCTTCCTCCCTTCCTCCCTACCTTATTTCATTTCATTCATTTCATTCATTTCATATTTCCTTTCGTACTTATTTCCTTCCTGCCTTCCTTCCTTCCTTCCTTCCTTCCTTCCTCCCTCCCTCCCACCCTCTTTCCCTTCTTAGAAGTGATCACTGATCTGCCATAACTGCATAGGTTAAAGAAACACTTGAATTCACCTATCCAATGTTGTACCAGAGATTACTTTAAGAAGAGGTGTCAACATCTCTATAGGGGAAGCAAGGGCAAATTGAATGAATAGTAGTACTGGGTTGTGAGAATGCCGTAATGGGCATTTTATCGTACAATATTTCAGAGAGAGAATCCTACCCACCCTTCCCCATGCTACTGGCTGTTCAACGGATCAGAATTCCCAGTTTCCCCCAGTATTCCCTGGCCCATCACTGTCAGTGGGTTTACTGTTTGAATGCTGCTTGGAGGGCTACTATGGCACACCACTACGTCCATTACCCCTAGGGTCCTATTTGGTACACTGATTGAATGTATCTTGTGTGCGCATTTAAGCAATGGGTTTATTTGCTAAACTTGTTGTGAATGGAGAGAGAGGGAGTGAAGGAAAGACAGAGAGGGAAGGGGGTGCGGGGGCTATCAACGGAGTGCTTCAAACACTATCAGCCACGTCTCCTGGGTAATTTGCCATCCTGCATTCTTTCAAACTTCAAAGGATCCACTCATGTCTCAATGAGCCTGGATAGAATGCAATACTTGACTATGTTTGCCACGTTCTAATAACAATAGACCAGTGTTTTAAGTAGGTGTCCTTTATACAGTTACCTGGCAACAATAGACCAGTGTTTGAAGTAGGTGTCCTTTATACAGTTACCTGGCAACAATAGACCAGTGTTTGAAGTAGGTGTCCTTTATACAGTTACCTGGCAACAATAGAACAGTGTTTGAAGTAGGTGTCCTTTATACAGTTACCTGGCAACAATAGAACAGTGTTTTAAGTAGGTGTCCTTTATACAGTTACCTGGCAACAATAGACCAGTGTTTGAAGTAGGTGTCCTTTATACAGTTACCTGGCAACAATAGACCAGTGTTTGAAGTAGGTGTCCTTTATACAGTTACCTGGCAACAATAGACCAGTGTTTGAAGTAGGTGTCCTTTATACAGTTACCTGGCAACAATAGACCAGTGTTTGAAGTAGGTGTCCTTTATACAGTTACCTGGCAACAATAGACCAGTGTTTTAAGTAGGTGTCCTTTATACAGTTACCTGGCAACAATAGAAGTGTTTGAGGTAGTGTTTTACCTGGCAACAATAGAACAGTGTTTGAAGTAGGTGTCCTTTATACAGTTACCTGGCAACAATAGACCAGTGTTTTAAGTAGGTGTCCTTTATACAGTTACCTGGCAACAATAGAACAGTGTTTGAAGTAGGCGTCCTTTATACAGTTACCTGGCAACAATAGACCAGTGTTTGAAGTAGGTGTCCTTTATACAGTTACCTGGCAACAATAGAACAGTGTTTGAAGTAGGTGTCCTTTATACAGTTACCTGGCAACAATAGAACAGTGTTTTAAGTAGGTGTCCTTTATACAGTTACCTGGCAACAATAGACCAGTGTTTGAAGTAGGTGTCCTTTATACAGTTACCTGGCAACAATAGAACAGTGTTTGAGAAAGGCGGGAGGAGGGGGTAGAGAGGGATGGAGGGATGGAGAGAAGGAGGGGGTAGAGAGAATCAGATTTCTCTAATAAATGCTGACACCAGGCTTGTTTGATATTAGATTCAGGGACCGGTTTGATTTGTTATCGCCTTTCAAAGTGTTCAGATGTCCTTCAGAGAAACAGGCTGACTAGTAGAGTACCACTCACCCAAATCAACCGAGCAGCCGATGAGGAAGGAAAGGCGAAAGGCAGGTAGAGAAAGAGGATATAGTGATCAGGCATGATACCCAGCCTAAAAATGACTACCAAATGCGTATTGATCAAACCGATCAGTGTAACTAATTGATGGAACAATTAGCACAAAATCAATTGATCTTATTAACAGTGATAAGTCTTTCTTTGGAATTCTCTGAGGGATTATCACAACAAACAAATCCAATCAAATCAAATGTATTTATATAGCCCTTCGTACATCAGCTGATATCTCAAAGTGCTGTACAGAAACCCAGCCTAAAACCCCAAACAGCAAGCAATGCAGGTGTAGAAGCACGGTGGCTAGGAAAAACTCCCTAGAAAGGCCAAAACCTAGGAAGAAACCTAGAGAGGAACCAGGCTATGTTGGGTTGGCCAGTCCCCTTCTGGCTGTCCCGGGTGGAGATTATAACAGAACATGGCCATGATGTTCAAATGTTCATAAATGACCAGCATGGTCGAATAATAATAATAAGGCAGAACAGTTGAAACTGGAGCAGCAGCACGGCCAGGTGGACTGGGGACAGCAAGGAGTCATCGTGTCAGGTAGTCCTGGGGCACGGTCCTAGGGCTCAGGTCCTCCGAGGGAGAGAAAGAAAGAGAGAATTAGAGAGAGCATATGCGGGGTGGCCAGTCCTCTTCTGGCTGTGCCGGGTGGAGATTATAACAGAACATGGCCAAGATGTTCAAATGTTCATAAATGACCAGCATGGTCGAATAATAGTAAGGCAGAACAGTTGAAACTGGAGCAGCAGCACGGCCAGGTGGACTGGGGACAGCAAGGAGTCATCATGTCAGGTAGTCCTGGGACATGGTCCTAGGGCCCAGGCCAGTTGAAACTGGAGCAGCAGCATGGCCAGGTGAACTGGGGACAGCAAGGAGTCATCATGTCAGGTAGTCCTGGGGCACGGTCCTAGTGCTCAGGTCCTCCGAGAGAGAGAAAGAAAGAGAGAATTAGAGAGAGCACATGTGGGGTGGCCAGTCCTCTTCTGGCTGTGCCGGGTGGAGATTATAAACCTAGAGAGGAACCAGGCTATGTGGGGTGGCCAGTCCTCTTCTGGCTGTGCCGGGTGGAGATTAAACAAACACACATGCAAGCAGATAAACACACACCCACTTCTAAGTTGATTCAAGGTGAGAAACACCTTTCATGTTTACTATGCTTTTCATTCTCAATAGCTATATTTCCATGAACTTGTCCAGTGATGTTCTGTTGACGTTTAGAAAGTTTGCATAGAAAATAGACGTGACAAGTGCCTGCTAGGGTGCGTTGCCATTTAATAACTATCTTGTGTCGATTAAAAACAGCTGGGCATAATGATGTCACACCTAAAAAAAAACACTGTTTTTGCAAAAACATACATTGTCTAATACAAATGCAGTGGTTGAAGTGTTTCCATTACCCATATAGACAAATTATATATGTATGCCCTCCCATCTGTTTCATGTCTCAATGAGCCTGGATAGAATGCAATACTTGACTAATGTTTGCCACGTTCTAATAATTGTCATGTGCCAACATATCTCCAAGGTCCGTGCCATGATGGAACTTGCACTACTGGACATCTGAAATAATTGTATGGTGAAATATGGCATCGAACCAGAAACACAAGGTGAAGCAATTCAGGCATTCTTGAAAGTCAGGACAATCCAATGTTTTGCAGGAAGTAGGCATTTCTAATTCAATGTGGAGTGGAGTTTATAGTTAAGTGATGACCTGATGTGCCCCACGTACCTGCAAAAGTATTCCGCAATCATCATTTATTCAAAAAAGACATTTTCCATCATCAATTGTCGCAATAAACATAGTTTGACCAAATAAAAATCCGCCCCGTCAGATAAAAATATTAGCAATCTTTAGAAAATGTTTCCATGACACACACACACACACACACACACACACACACACACACACACACACACACACACACACACACACACACACACCTCCTCCTGCAGTCTCATTAGTGTTACAACGTGAATAGAGCCATATGGGTGCTGATACCTGCCAGCTCAGGTGGGTCTGTACAGGGATCAAAGGCCTTCTGTTTACCTCTCCACCCCCATTCCTGTCACCACTACAACTTCCATCACAGACACTTACCAGACACTAATGTGTTTGTGTGAGTTTGGGGGGGGGGGGGGGGGGGTTCTCTGTGTGTGTGTGTCCCATACACGTTCTGTCTCTGTCTGTCTCTCCTGCCTACTCTGTCACTTCCTTAATCCTGTCTTCCCCTCAGGGTGTCACAAACACTCTCCCACTCACGTTCTGTCTCTGTCTGTCTCTCCTACCTTAATCCTCTCTTCCCCTCAGGGTGTCACAAACACTCTCCCATACATGTTCTGTCTCTGTCTGTCTCTCCTACCTACTCTGTCACTTCCTTAATCCTGTCTTCCCCTCAGGGTGTCACAAACACTCTCCCACTCACGTTCTGTCTCTGTCTGTCTCTCCTACCTTAATCCTCTCTTCCCCTCAGGGTGTCACAAACACTCTCCCATACATGTTCTGTCTCTGTCTGTCTCTCCTACCTACTCTGTTACTTCCTTAATCCTCTCTTCCCCTCAGGGTGTCACAAACACTCTCCCATACACGTTCTGTCTCTGTCTGTCTCTCCTACCTACTCTGTTACTTCCTTAATCCTCCCTTCCCTCAGGGTGTCACAAACACTCTCCCATACACGTTCTGTCTCTGTCTGTCTCTCCTACCTACTCTGTTACTTCCTTAATCCTCTCTTCCCCTCAGGGTGTCACAAACACTCTCCCATACACGTTCTGTCTCTGTCTGTCTCTCCTACCTACTCTGTTACTTCCTTAATCCTCTCTTCCCCTCAGGGTGTCACAAACACTCTCCCATACACGTTCTGTCTCTGTCTGTCTCTCCTACCTACTCTGTTACTTCCTTAATCCTCTCTTCCCCTCAGGGTGTCACAAACACTCTAGTTCCTTTTCTGTTTTTGTTCATTTCTTTGTAGAAAATGTGTTTGAGGTGATTTGGTCATTTCTCTCCTTTTTATACCTCAGCTGTCATATGAAGTCTCAATCTGTTGTGGCGTTGTTGTGTTGAGAGGTTCCCTCTCTTTTGGGTTTGTGTAGATCTTCGAAAACATGTTCTCTTCAGTAATCTATCAGAAGGTGTCTATACTTACAGTGAATACATTTGCATTGTGTGTGTGTGTGTGTATGTTTGTGTGTGTTTATGTTTGTGTGTGTGTGTGCATACGTAGGTGGAGAATGGTCTGGAATCCCACCCAATGTGTAAAGGCTCAGTGCTATTATCCTTGCAAGGTGGAGTATTGAAAGATATTGAAATTAGGGGTGTCAATCCTTTTGACACCTATACTATCGTTCAAAAGTTTGGGGTCACTTAGAAATGTCCGTGTTGTTGAAAGAAAAGCTATTTTTTTGTCCATTAAAATAACAGAGGGGTGTGAGGCCTTGGTGCACAGCTGAGCAAGAGGACAAGTACATTAGAGTGTCTAATTTGAGAAACAGACATCTCACAAGTCCTCAACAGGCAGCTTCAGTGTCTGTGTTCTTTTGCCTATCTTAATCTTTTATTTTTATTGGCCAGTCTGAGATATGGCTTTTTCTATGCAACTTTGCCTAGAAGGCCAGCATCCCGGAGTCGCCTATTTACTGTTAAACTTCTTTTGGCGTAGGGACAGTATTTCGACGTCTGGATGAGAAGCATGCCCAAAGTAAACTGCCTGTTACTCAGGCCCATAGGATATGTATATAATTTGTATATTTGGTTAGAAAACACTCTAACGTTTCCAAAACTGTTAAAATAATGTCTGTGAGTATAACAGAACTGATATGGCAGGTGAAAACCTGAGGAAAATCCATCCAGGAAGTGGGATTTTTTTGATGTGGGTATTTTCAATTGAATGCCGGTAGAATATCTAATGGTTTAGAACCCAGGTTGTAGTTCCTATGGCGTCCACTAGATGTCCACAGTCTTTAGATATTGTTTCATGCTTGTTTTCTGAAAAATGAAGAAAAATTAGACCTTTCTGTCAGTGGACTGTAGAATCATGCAGTGCTGGTTTGCGCACGTGACCTAGTGCATGCCCTTCATTGTTTTTTCCATTCTATTGAATACGCTATTGTCCTGTTGAAATATTATTGATTATTTAGACAGTCGACAACTTGAGGATTAATTATAAACATCGTTTGACATGTTTCGACCAACTTTACCGGTACTATTAGGATGTATTCGTCTGCATGTTGAGACCGCCTTTGAGCCAGTGGATTACTGAACAAAACGCGCCAACAAAACAGAGTTTTTGGGATATAAAGAGGGACATTATCGAACAAAACAAACATTTATTGTGTAGCTGGGACTCTTGTGACTGCAACCATATGAAGATCTTCAAAGGTAAGTGATTCATTTTATCGCTATTTCTGACTTTTGTAATTCCTTTACTTGGTTGTAAAATGTTTGTACGCTTTTGTAAGCGGGCCGCTGTCCTCAGATGATCGCATGGTATGCTTTCGCCATAAAGCCTTTTTGAAATCTGACAAAGCGGCAGTTAATCTTTAAGCCGATGTATTACACTTGTATTTTTTCTGAATATTTATTATGACTATTTCTGTATTTTGAATTTGGCGCTCTGAAATTTCACCGGATGTTGTTGAGGTGGGTCGCTAGCGGAACGCCTGCGCCAGAAAGGTTAACGTTGAGACTGGTGTTTTGCAGGTACTATTTAATGAAGCTGCCAGTTGAGGACTTGTGAGGAGTCTGTTTCTCAAACTAGACACTCTAATGTACTTGTCCTCTTGCTCAGTTGTGCACCGGGGCCTCACACTCCTCTTTCTATTCTGGTTAGAGCCAGTTTGCGCTGTTCTGTGAAAGGAGTAGTACACAGCGTTGTACGAGATCTTCAGTTTCTTGGCAATATACTACATAATTGCAAAATGGTTTTCTAATGATCAATTAGCCTTTTAATATGATCAACTTGGATTAGCTAACACAACGTGCCATTGGAACACAGGCGTAATGGTTGCTGATAGTGGGCCTCTGTAGATATTCCATAAAAAATAACCGTTTCCAGCTACAATAGTATGAGAAAATAATATAGTGTTCCATTGTTTTTTGCATACAATATACAGCAGCTCAGTATTTGAATAATGTATTTTATACAGTCATTTTTGCTCATCTTTATCAACGGTGTCAATAACACGCTTGCGTGTTTGCTCTGTTTAAACCACCCATGTCTACTTAGCGATCAATACCCATATGAAACTCTTAGCCTTACTGGCCAGCCGGCATGGAATCATCCCCCAGATTTACAGCTTGTAATCAGATGCAAATGGCTCCCTTGCTACTCTGTGAGACCCTAGTAAAACACAGAGTATTGATATGTCATCCACTTTTAGAAAATTATCCCGTTTGCTTTCGAGTCAGTAACCCTGCTATTATGACATAGTGTGTATTCAGCTCCTGTAACCTCTCTGGAGTCCAGTACTATAAATATTTATCTCTTTAAGCCAGGTGCTGTTGTTCAACGAGCTCTATTCCCGCTGACAGGAAGGTTTTCCCTGCATGAAAACAGACTGTTTACACAGCATACTGTTAGCACAGTTATCCAGATTGGTGGAGGAGCTGGAGGAAAATGGAATGACTGTTGATAAAGCTTTAGTGATACAGTAAAACAGGTGATGACGTCTGTCTGTCTGTCTCTCTCTCTCTCTCTCTCTCTCTCTCTCTCTCTCTCCCCCCAGGACTTTTTCTACCTGTTCTCTCTCTCTCTCCCCCTCTCCAGGACTTTTTCTACCTGGACTTTTCTCCTGTTCTCTCTCTCTCCCCCCCCCAGGACTTTTTCTACCTGTTCTCTCTCTCTCTCCAGGACTTTTCTACCTCCGCAGGACTTTTCTCTCTCTCTCTCTCTCTCTCTCTCTCTCTCTCTCTCTCTCTCTCTCTCTCTCTCTCCCCAGGACTTTTTCTACCTGTTCTCTCTCCCCCTCTCAGGACTTTTCTACCTGTTCTCTCTCTCCCCCTCTCCACTTTTTCTACCTGTTCTCTCTCTCTCTCTCTCTCTCTCTCTCTCTCTCTCTCTCTCTCTCTCTCTCTCTCTCTCTCCCCAGGACTTTTTCTACCTGTTCTCTCTCTCTCTCTCTCTCCTCCCCTCCCCAGGACTTTTTCTACCTGTTCTCTCTCTCCCCCTCCCCAGGACTTTTTCTACCTGTTCTCTCTCTCTCTCTCTCTCCCCCCCAGGACGTTTTCCCCAGGACTTTTTCTACCTGTTCTCTCTCTCCCCCTCTCTAGGACTTTTTCTACCTGTTCTCTCTCTCTCCCCTCCCCAGGACTTTTCTCCCTGTTCTCTCTCTCTCTCTCTCTCTCTCTCTCTCTCCCCCCCAGGACTTTTTCTACCTGTTCTCTCTCTCTCTCTCTCTCTCCCCCCAGGACTTTTTCTACCTGTTCTCTCTCTCTCTCCCCTCCCCAGGACTTTTTCTACCTGTTCTCTCCCCCCGGGACTTTTTCTACCTGTTCTCTCTCTCTCTCTCTCTCTCAGGACTTTTTCTACCTGTTCTCTCTCTCTCCCCCTCTCCAGGACTTTTTCTACCTGTTCTCTCTCTCCCCCTCTCTAGGACTTTTTCTACCTGTTCTCTCTCTCTCCCTCCTCCCCAGGACTTTTTCTCCCTGCTCCCCCCCCCCCCCAGGACTTTTTCTACCTGTTCTCTCTCTCTCCCCTCCCCAGGACTTTTTCTACCTGTTCTCTCTCTCTCCCCCCCAGGACTTTTTCTACCTGCTCTCTCTCTCTCCCCCCTCTCCAGGACTTTTTCTACCTGTTCTCTCTCTCTCTCTCTCTCTCTCTCCCCCTCCCCAGGACTTTTTATACCTGTCCTCTCTCTCCCCCCCTCTCCAGAAGTTTTTCTACCTGTTCTCTCTCTCTCCCCCTCCCCAGGACTTTTCTACCTGTTCTCTCTCTCTCCCCCCCTCTCCAGGACTTTTTCTACCTGTTCTCCCTCTCTGATTCGTGTTCCGTTCAAGATCAATGCAGACACTCTTTTGGTTCTGCCTGTTTGTTTGTGAGGGTACGCTCTGCTCAATGGTGAAGCTATTCATTGTCGTACCAGTCTGGAAAGTAAGGGTTGAGGCCTGAAATACTACAGTTTAAGATCAATTAAGCACATGACAGAGTGCTTTTCCTCAAAGCTACACAGAACAGCCTGAAGCAACTCCCTCAGACCCACCCCACTTTTACAGTAACACAGTATCCCTACTCCTCCCAATCACATAACACTCACAATAATATGACACCATACGGGAAAGATAACACCATTGATATTACACAATGCTATTATTCCTTCTGTGTGTTCAGTACTTCAGCAGTATGTACCCGAAAAATAAACTTGATTCAGTAAGTAAACTGGGCCAAACCATTGCTCTGCCCTCAATGATGGCACTTCCTAGTTAAATTAAGGTTAAATAAAAATACTGTAGATGCCAGGTCTGTGTGGTGAATATTCATCAGGTTTGTTGGAGTGTAAGCATGTATTTCCTTGCTTTAATTGGTACAAGAATGGTTCTCAAATCTTTCTTGAGGTGTTCTGGTTGTTACAGGGAGGAATTAAGTATGTTTCTAAAAAATAGTGACTGGAGATCAAGGTCAGTCCTAGCGTGTGTATCGTGTGTGGTGTGTGTGTGTTGGCGTGTGTGCGCGTGAGCGTGTGTCTGAGTGTGTGTGTGTATTTTTGTGTGTGTTCTCGTTTGTGTGTGTTTGTGTGAGTGCGTGTGTGTGTGGG